>NW_015151494.1:226189-228993 GCF_000732505.1 Cyprinodon variegatus
AGTTTTGGAAACTTCGGTATTCATTCTTTTTCTGCTTTGTGTGTCAACTTTCACGGTTGCTAAGCAACAGAGCATACAGCGGTAAAACCCGCCGAAGGGTAGATCTGTTCGAATTCACAGCCGAAACTCTTCCGGTCTCCTTATTTTCACGGACTTCGAAGGATCCAGTCTAGGTAGACCGCGTCCTTGGAGGATGCAGCCCAGGTTTTCGAACAGAGCCGTAGAGTGCATCTTTGAAGGACGCAGACCATGAAATAGAACAGAGCCAATATTGGCACTTTTACTGATAGTCAACTTCCACAAGGTGTCTCTATTGCTGTTTATGTACAGTTTCAGTATGGGGTTATTTAATGCCTGTTCTTAATTTACTTTAAATTAATGATTTGCTAAATTCACATAATTTATTAAACAGCTTAAAAAAAGTAATGTTTAAGTTATAGGGCAACTGTGTGAGTGGTTTGACCTCTTGTGAGAAAAAGGAATGTGGTAATAAAACAAATCACCTGAAAATACACTGCCACACTTAAGAAGTCAGTTGCAATTGGGTGCCATGAAGATGCCAGCATAATATTTTTCATAATAACTACAAATAGACTATAAATAGCTTAGCAGGTTAAAAATGAATACATTAAATGTTTTAAATGCTTTTTTTAAAATGTCTATTGTTACCACCACAATTTAAATTAAATATAGAACAGGTATTAAATAAACCCCAGATCAAACCGTTTGCCAATAAACAACAAAAGAAGTGCAGCAGGTGGCCTGCCGACTTAGTTATAGTGGATGGGCACTGTCACACCTTATGGCAGTTGGCTGGCAAAAGTTCCACAAGCTATTATTAGATATAATATGAATAAAATATTATTATTTGGAAGTAGTTATAGACTAACAGGAATTTATAAAAAATGGTTTACCCATAAATAGCAATAGAAGTGCGGCAGGTGGCCTGTCGGCTTAGTCAGACTTTGTGGCAGTCTTATGCCAGTGAAAATGCAGAAAGTGCCAAAATTAGATCCAGCTGCAACTGGAAGGGTTTCTACCAGATGCCACTGCAATCATGGAAATCTGGCAGCCTGTCTGGCACCCGCTCCGGTGGCGTGGCAGGACATGAAAATCAGTGGCCGGTGCCACTGCCACTGCCACTGCCACTGTTCATGGCAGGTCAAAAGAATTAGTGGCATGGTGTCTGTAACCCCTCTCTGGTGCTGTGGCTGGAGTGGCTGCTACGATTTAAGCCTGCTGTCTCTATATATCAAATTGGTAGGATAAAGGGTATACTATCAAACCACTAAAAATGATGTCAGCAGTTTGGGTATTGCTTTAAATAGCTATAGCTAACTAGACTACTACCATAGGCTATTCTGAAAAAATTGCTCAGATCAGAACAACGACACCCTGTTATATGTTATATATCTGACCAAATCCGGTCTGGAATTTAAACAAACAGCCTTTTGTTATTTTCATTTATTTTTGTTGTTGTTTTAAATGATTTCGTTTTATTTGTAATCTGCAAATTAAAACAAAAATATGTTTCGACAGAGAAATTTTGAAAAACTGTAATCTGATATTTTTTGTGTTTTGTTTTCTGAAATCA
This sequence comes from Cyprinodon variegatus, assembly GCF_000732505.1. Classification (NCBI taxonomy): domain Eukaryota; kingdom Metazoa; phylum Chordata; class Actinopteri; order Cyprinodontiformes; family Cyprinodontidae; genus Cyprinodon; species Cyprinodon variegatus. Next base: position 227,784 of record NW_015151494.1, read on the forward strand.
TTTTTTAAAGAAAAATCCATAAACCAAGAAGGCTGCAGTGGCTAATGGATTTATTTTATTCTTAATATGACATCAGTCACTACTATGAGATGTTTTTCGAACTCAGAAAACCATTTCCCTCAAATGAAGAGGCTATTTTCAACTCTCCTGCAGACAATATCCTAAGTGTAAAAAAGCAAATTGAAGAATCTCCTCAAGTCTTCCCAGCACCTTTTCATGGTCCAGAGTCATTTGTAAAAGCAAAGAAAAAGATCAGCTTCCTTCTAATCCTCTCTGCCTTTGGTAAGTGAATGACTTTGAAAGTTGCTATCACAATCGCCTCCTGAATTTGAATCCCTCAGTATGCTATACACTGAAGATATAAAGAGCAAAGACATTCTTTATTTCAGCATCTGCCTCTCCCAATGTTCTCACTGGGGGAATTACAAATGTCTTCTTTTTTTCTTCTTAATTTATCTTTCATTATACTCTAATGGTTTTTCCCATTAGGAGCTTTTGTGCATAAATGCAAATGGAAATTAAAGTTTTGGGTTTGTGAGAGATTAGTGTTGAGTGGAGGTCAAAAACAATAACTTCAATTTAACAGGAAAATAGATATGATTAAACTACACTTGGTCTTGCTGTAACATTTATCCTCAGTCAAAATGGTGCAGCTCCGATAGCACTTCCCTCATTACACAGCAACAAAAGGACCCACACCCCTCTATGCACCACCACCTCACATTATTTGGAAACCTATATTTGAATGCCGAGTTTCTTTCTAAATTCACATTTTAAAGGAAAAGTCCAGTCATATTCACAATTCAAACTTCTGAAAGTAATTTAAATATGAAATTATTTAATGCTGTTCAATAAATGATAAGTGTTTTTAACTAACAGTAATTTTCATCTGAATGTGCTTTACTGGAAAAAGAACACTACTGCCACCTACCAGTTTGCAGGCATGGACTGGTAATCGGGCGCACTGGGCATTTGCCTGGTGGGCCGAAGTGCTGTTTGCGCCGGCAGACCCGACATGTATATTAATAATATGTATTATTATTATTATTATTATTATTATTATTATTATTATTATTATTATTATTATATCAGCGTCATTATATTTGCATAATGCATAAAGTAGAAAAACACCTTCACTCTCCATTGGAACTTTGTTCACCGGTGTTCACAGTAGTAATGGATAAGATACGCAAGAGAGGCGCAGAGAAAC
>NW_015151494.1:232856-235468 GCF_000732505.1 Cyprinodon variegatus
TAGTCCATAATGCTAGGGACGATTATTTGTCCCGGTCCACCCCTGCTACGTAGTTTGTGATGTCACGGTGTGACACTGGCTGTTGATAAAGTACCAGTGCTGTATATGGAGCCTAGACGGAAGTTCAACTGAAGAAACTAATTGCTTTACTACATCCACTTCCGACCCAGCCAGTCAGCTTTGAACCACACCGCTACAATAGCCAATCGGCATCCAAAGTTCATCTTAAAAGACCTCCGATACGCACCTGTCTGCTCCTGTGTGCAGGCATTGGATGTGCTGTGTGACTTCATTTAGTTGACACAGTTCAACCCACCTCCAGCCCCTCCTCCACAATTGTAGCTTAAGCTTCATTAGAATGTCATTCCTCCCAAACTCTTACTGCTTTCCTTGTCTCACTTTTAACCGGTCTGGCAGAACACCGCCATGTTGAGCCTGGTTCTGCCAGAGGTTACTTCCCAACGGGCAGTGTTTCCTCTCCACTGTCGCTTAATGCTTGCTCATCATGGACAGGTTCTCTTAACCTGTTTTATCCAACTGACTTCCATCTTCCAGGTCCCTGAGAGAGCCTCTAGTATCAGCTCATGCAGTCCACTGGATCTCCCCATAAAGCTCAGCATACCGTCTCGCTAACCAGCAGTCTACAGACTGACCAACTTCCTCTATCTCCACTCCACCACCAGCTTCAGGCCTGGGGGGAAACTATGGAAGCAAATCGTTACCATATTTAAAATGGCATTTCAGAAATGCCTTTCATTTAAAGAATGTGGCTGCATTGTTTGACTCAGAAATGAAATTAGCAATCAATCATCCTGTCTACATTTTCATTTTCTTCTTCAAGACAGCTCATCCTTTTACTTAATTAAAATGAAAAAGAAAAAGACATTTGAGATTTATTTTTCAAAATGTACCCCAGCAAATACATACCAAAATTCAATTTGAAATGTAAAATTTGAAAAATAAATCTCAAATGTCTTTTTCTTTTTCATTTAAATGAAGTAAAAGGATGCGCGGTGTTAAATGAAAAAGCATTTCTAAAAATGCTTTTTCTTTTTAAATATGGTAACGATTTGCTTCCATAGGAAATAGCCCTATTCTTTGCTCCCATTCATGCATGTCTATCAAAATTAAGCGCTATGTTCCCAGCCGAGGTCTGAATACCAAAGACAAAATAATTGTATCAATACATTTCTCCTAATTGTCTTTTCTCTTCGTGTGTTTTTCAGATTGAACTGGTGTTTGTCACAACGCGCTATTATCCAAGTTATCTTGAAAACATTCTTCTTCCAAATGTTGGCTACATATTACGGGTTTTTTCTCTGGCCAGAAATTCGATGGCAAATCCTCCCTCTTCAAGTAGTCAATCCAACGACGAACCTACCTGTAGAGGTTCACTTTTACCCGATGTGTCCAACTGGCATGCACATGGGCATTGTCAGTTTCACTATAGCTCTGGTGAATTTCAATGCTGAGGTCCTTTTGGAAATCTTCAATTATTGTCGTTGATTGCAGACAATTGTGTCTAGTAGTTCCCATTAAATATACTTGTAAATCAGGGAGAATGGCGCTAGGCTTACCGCTCCGTGATTACACTGCCGGAAGGTTTACTGTCTTTGGGCGAAAATGGCCGGTCCTGGACTGTGATTACTAAAAAAAAATATTTCAATTTTTTCACTGATTAACACTAAATTCATTAAATCACCGTGAAGATAATCGTTTTAGGTATAGAAAATGATCATTGATTATTCCTTGCTGACCGGTCTTTTCCTTTGAAAAAAAATATTATTATAAAATAATGAATGGCCTAGTAGGTATTTGGAGGTCCTCAATGTTTTCATTCTGTGTTAAAGTTTTACCCTAGCACTGAAAAACATTTTTATCTCATATAGCTAAAAGAAAAAAAAATTAAATAGTTGCAGCATGTACTAGGCGATTAGTCCGTGTCTTTCTATGTGTGGGACTTTGCCCAAGTATTGATGAAACAATCTGTAAACACTATAATCTATCTAGGATTATACTGTAGCAGGAACATGACTTAGGATGGATTGAAAAAAATGTTACCAGCATAAAAAATGAGTGGATTACAGAATGTGTGTCAGGTCACAGTTGCAGATGTGTCTACACCAATAAACAATAAACACTTTCCTCCTCACTGATTCATTTAATGTGCTCAGTATAATGATATCTTGGTATTATATTATCTGAGGTGTCAGAAAAAAACTGTGAGGCAGACTCGTGGAGCAAGGCCTGGTCTCAAGGAGGGCAGCAAATAAGCCACTTCTCTCCAGGAAAAACATCAGGGACAGACTGATATTCTGCTAAAGGTATAAGGAGTGGACTGCTGAGGACTGGGGGAAAGTCATTTTCTCTGATCAATCCCCTTTCTGATTGTTTGGGAGATCTGGAAAACAGCTTGTTCAGAGAAGAGGAGGTGAGTGCTACCACCAGTCTGGTCTCATGCCAACTGTAAAGCATTCTGAAACCATTCATGTGTGGGGTTGCTTCTCAGCCAAGGGAGTCGGCTCTCTCACAGTATTACCTAAAAACACAGCCATGAATAAAGAACCAGAATGTCCTCTGAGAGCAACTTCTCCCAGCCGTCCAAGAGCAGT
>NW_015151494.1:236209-268309 GCF_000732505.1 Cyprinodon variegatus
TTCTTCAAACTGCAAATGTGAATTGTCTATGCCATGCTACAATGTCGGATTCAGAAAAAGATGTTGAAATGTCTGAAAGGTCAGATACAGGCGAGAGCGTATTGGGAGATACTTTTATACTATAAATAGTTTTTGGAATACATACTTTTTCACTTTCACTTGAGTAAAGAGGTTAACTTGATATTTCATTTTTACCAGTGCTTTGAAACTACATTATCTATACTTAAGTAACAAATGTGTGAACTTTTGACACCACTGAACAATATAATAACCCATTTTACAAAACATTCAGCAGTTTAATTGCAGCAGGGAAGAAACTGTTGTGGAATCTGCTGGACCTGCATCCAATGCTTTGAAGTCTCTTTGTCAGGATTTGGTTGTGGTTTGAGGACCCAAATGCAGAGGCAGGGAGGCAGAGGTGAGTTTTTGTAGAGTTAGTGAAAGGTAAGCAAACGACCAAGGCAGAAATCTGAAATAATTAAAAAAGAAAAAGGAAAAACAACCCGGAAACCATGGAGACATAACGGGAAAACAATCAGGGCAAGGAAGACACAGTGAGACGGAGTTGGAGGAAGTTAGACGAGGAACCAGCACTGAGGAACTGCACAAGGACTGTATTTATGGGAGACTGAACAAAGAGAGAGAACTAAGAACAGTCCATAGTGGGGGTGTAAGGGGTCATTAATAATGTTACAGGCTCGGGACACCCACCGCTGGGATGAAATGTCTTTTATGAAGGGAAGAGGAACTTTACAGGAGTAATCTTTTTTGTTTTTGAAAACTTCTTACTTCTATTCCTTTTTTATTGCAATTATATCTACTCTACTCCTTACAAGTTAAAAATAGACTTGTTAGTTTTGTTTCATTTAATTTTCGTTCTACATGTGTGGTTTATGAGGTCACTGTTCAGAGTCTCTTCAGAATAACCAAATGCCAGGTTTGATCCTGCATTTGTCATGTGTTGAACTGCAGCTGCTGCTTTGGAAAAAAAGTATTTCAATATTCCATTACATTCTTTGTATGAAATACCAATAAAATGTGAGTTTTTCAGAAAGAAGTAGGATAAGCATAGAGAAAGACTCCACTGCAACATGAAGAAACCTCGACCAGGACCAGCAGCAGTGGAAACAGACCTCTGCCTCCACTGAGTGGAGCAGATAGATCGTAAAAAAAAAAGCAATCAATTTTTAGGAAGTTTTGTGGAAAGTAGTTGTTTTCCGTTGTCAGTGATTTAATTAAAAAATTTAAACCCAATATTTAAATATATTTGAATACGCTTTGGTCTAACGCAAGGGTGTAACTTTGAGATAAAAGTTGGTGAGGGCGCTCTAAGGCTGATGGACCTACAGCTTTTCAACCCGAATGCTTTAATAGAGTTTGTATTTTCCAAAAATGAGCTCAAACATATATTTATTGAATGCTTTACTATTGTTGAGAACACAAGAGAACCACAACACATTTGTGGTATTTATAGTTATAGACAGATGCCTGCCTTTAGTGCATTATTTTATAAAGGGCTAAAAAACATTAATGTATAAAAAATGACGAACAACAACCGATACCAATGCCAACAGCAATATATCCTGCATTCCAAGTTTGGACACAACTTCAGATCCATCCATCCATGCATGGCTTCCCTTTAAGCTGCATCAGTGATTATCCTCCTTCACAAGCAGCAAAATCTAATTTAAAAATTTGTCCCATGTTTCATTGACAGTCAAAGTCTATGTACTGAACCTTATATTTCAAAATTCATTAATGCACTGGTTTGTATTATTTGAACTTTAGTTCTTGTAGGTTTCTTATACTTTAATTTTAAGTCTGTGACCTGTGAGTCTGGCTGTCTCTGGGTTGCTGGCGCAGCTATTTCTGAGTCTCGTTGAACTACAAAAGACAAAGTTATATGTTGAATTTTATTATAGGATTGCTTACTTGTTCTTGTAAACTTGGAGATATATTCTATTGCCTGTTGCATATCCCAGTAAATCTGATTTACCTTTAAATCTGCAGCTGTCCCTAATTGTGTCTCTACTCTGCTTAGAAACAGATTTATAAACCTGTCTACCAATAAAATGATGCCTGAGAAAATCATTTTCAGGATCTCTACAAGCTCTGCAGTCGTTAATACAATTATTTTATAATTGTAGTTAATTTAATCCGTAACTCTGAGTATGGTCCTGAGAATTCCGTAAAAGTTTAAAAACAATCCAATGGACTTGGTTTCCAAGGTTTGAAGACGTTTCGCTTCCCTTCCAGGAAGCTTTTGGAAACCAAGTCCAGTGGATTTTTTTTTTTTTTTTACTTTTACGAAATTACTATGACCTGGATGACTGAGAATCTTCATCAGCATGGTCCTGAGAAGCCCAGCTTTTTTAACTTGTATAAAAGTACAATCTGCTGCCATTTTTAGCTGAAAAATGTCTGTATGTGTATGTGTAAAGGATTTTTCAGGGGCATCTCTGATTATTGTTTTAACCAACCCGCCTCCTAACTTTTATATATATCGGAGGATTTGCCAGTTAAAATTCACTGAGTGCTGCTGCGAATTTATGTTAAAGCAGCTTGCCATATATGGGTCAGATGAAACAGACTGTATGTTAAAACGGCTTGCAATATCTGGTATCTCTTCTCATCCAAGTAGCTACTCTGTACGTACTGAATAGCGATGCCAAATATTATATCACAAAGTGACGGATCCGATTATATTTCACCGAGAGGAGGGACTCGAGAGCAGCGGGAGAGCGAGGAAAAAACGCAGACAAAAAAACGCTCTGAACACAGACAGCTGCACCAAACCTCAGTTACTGTTGGCTTAAGTAAATCAGCGGAAAGGGGGAAAGAGCGGAAATTATTGGTGGGGATTCTTATCACTTTTAAACTGTATCATGGTCATTTTCTAGCCTCGTGGAGTAGTTGCTGATTCTATTTCGAAAGTTCACTGTGTTTTACGTTCATTTAACAATTTTATGTACTGTCACATGATGGAGAACTACATGTTATCAAGCTCCTCATTTACGATTTTTAGCAACACTTGCTTTTACCTTAATAGTGATTTTAACTGCCACTTATTTTTCGTCAATTGTTTATGTTTTACGGTGGCCCTGAAGTGCAAACTGCAACTACAAATCTAAAAGCACAACTACATTAAGGAAATAGCAACTACATAAAACAAAGCGCAACTACATTAAGAAAAACAAAACTACATAAAGCAAAGCGCAACTACATTAAGAAAAACAAAACTACATAAAGCAAAGCGAAACTACATTAAGGAAAACAAAACTACATAAAGCAAAACGCAACTACAATAAGAAAAACAAAACTATATAAAGCAAAGCAAAACTACTGCGCTTTGCTTTATGTAGTTGCGATTTCCTTAATGTTGTTGCGCTTTTAGATTTGTAGTTGCAGTTTGCACTTCAGGGCTACCGTAATGTTTTAATTGTTTTTGAATTGTGTAAATAAAGTGTTGTAAGTCATAAGTCCTTTAGTGACCCAGTAGGAAGCTATGCTTCTGCTGCACCTGTTGTCTGGTAGGTGATTATGTAGCCCACTGCCTACATAATCTGCTTCTGACATTGAGACATGCAGTTAATGATCTGAAACTAGAACAGTCAGACATTCCCCTTAGTGCATTGTTTCTATCTAAATCTGCACCATGTTAGAGGCGTTTAATTGTGGCGGGCGGACTAGGCACCCTCCATCCATCGCAACAAGCACTTATGGTGTCATGACGGCCTCTATCTGCGGCAGGTGGTTATGGTGCCCTTTGCCACTGCTTCAGGTGCTCATGGTGCCTTTTCCTACCACTGCAGGTGCTCAGGGTGCCCTCCATCCTTTGTGGCGGGCACCTACGCTCCCCTTTTGCAATCACTGCAGTTGCTCATGGTGCCCTCCATCCATCGCAGCAGCTTTTCCCGTCTTCCCATTGCACGGGCGCTCTCAGCACCCTTGTCTTTATCTGTTTGTTTTATCTGTTGTGGCGGAAGTTTCTGGCAGCCTTTCTCAACCGCTACAGGCTCTCATGCTATGATGGTGCCTTTCATCTTCACGGCGGGTGCCTATCATCGTAGGTGTTTATGGCGAAGCATCGCAATGGGCATTTATGCCACCATCTAGCATAGCGGCAGTCACATTTTGACACCTATCATTGCGGGTGTTTATGCTGGCAGCATCGCGGCGGAAATTATATGTCGCCTTCTAGCATCGCGGCGGGCGTCCCATTGCGCCCATTGCGGCAAACACATGCCACTTTTATCCATTACCGCAGCACTTGATGTTTCATCGGGCATTTAACCATGGCTGCAGCGCTTATGGCACTCTTTTCATCGCAGCAGGTGCATTTCAGCCCCTCAGCTCATTGCTCCAGGCACATCGCACCTAAACCCATCCATGCGTTTCCATCACAAGGCAATTCGCTTCAAACCCTTTAACATCATGGATTACGTATTTAGCTTAACATCGCGCCTTGCTTGTTTCGTTTTCGGTCATCGCGGCTTGCAGGTTTGCTAGATCATTGCGTCCCCATCTCACTTTCCCAGCTCATCTTTGCTCGCATATAATTTCCCCAGCTTATTGCTGCACGGGCGTGTGTTCTCTGCTCGCACCTGTACCTCATCACTACGTAGAGCTCATCTGTCATTGTGCTGGGCTAGAGCGCTCAGCCACGGCTTCATTACTGTTACCACCACAGTCATCACTGCATCGTTATTTTCAAGTGTCTTTGTTTCCTTGCTTGGTCAGCTATTTTTGCTTTGTCATCTATATTGCCATCATCCCCAGCATCACTTTCATTCCGGGCTGCTTGATCTGGTTATTCAATTTCCTTCCTCCTTCTACAGGTTCACAGTTTAAGGGCTTTTGACTTTTCTTTTCTATACTGTTTCTCGATTGGATCATCATTCTGTGTGCAGCATGCCTATGCCTCATATATCCGCCCTGAGTACACATTCATCCTTCCAAACTGTTCAACGTTCTCTCAGCCTATAAGGGTTAACTAATTACAAATACTGGTGGTTGTTTCAAAACTAATTCATATCCTTAATCAGATTTGAATGTTTGATTATTTCAGTTGTGTTTATAACCATCACTCGTCTCTCCTCTAATTTGTCATGTCAGATGGTTTTATACCAGGCTCCCTTCTATCATTCATCGCCTCATCATCCAATGACCAGTCAGTCACCTCACTTCACCTTATCTCACCATCCCTTCCAAACTTTTGTGATGCCTTCGCAGCAACTGGCCCTGGTTCTCTTTTGGTAAGCCTTTGCAGCACTGGCCTTTCTGTAAGGCTTTGCGGCTCATCTCCTCTGTTACTACTCTTCTGTTCTACTTTTCTTAGCTTTCATTTCAGTCTCAGCCTTCTGAGCATGCTGTCGTATCGGCCTCAAGCTCAGCAATTTTTTTTAGGGGAAACAGCCCTATTCTTTTCTCCTGTTCATTCATATCTATCAAAATTAAGTGCTATGTTTCCTGCCGAGGTCCGAGCGCCAAAGACAAGTAAGTGTATCAAGACATTTCTCATAATTGTTTGTTTGAGTTTTTCAGATTGAAATGGAGCCTGGGTGACTGAAGAAACTCATTGTTCCACCTGCGACACAGCCAATCAGCTTTGAACCACACCTCCACAAAAGCCAATTGGCAACCAAAGCTCATCTTAAAAGGCCTCCAATACGCACCTGTCTGCTCCTGTGAGCAGGCATTGGATGCACTGTGACCTTATTCAGATGACACTGTTTCAACCCACCTCCAGCCCCTCCTCCACCTTCATAGCAAAAGCTACATCAGAGTGCCATTCCTCCCAGACTCTTACTGCGTTCCCTGTCTCATCTTAACCAGTCTGGCAGAAGACCATGTTGGGCCTGGTTCTGGCAGAGGTTCTTTCTGTCGTCATACTTGGTCATCATAGACGGGTTCTTTCAACCTGTGTTATCCAACTAGATATCCATCTTCCACGTCCCTGAGAGAAGCTCTAGTATCAGCTCTTGCAATTCACTGGATTTCCCAGTAAAGCTCAGCATACCGTCTCGCTAACCAGCAGTCTACAGACTGACCAACTTCATCCATCTCCACTCTACCACCAGTTTCAGGCCTGGTGGGCCTTATTCTTTATTCCTTTTAATGCATATCTATCAAAATTAAGTGCTATGTTCCTGCCGAGGTCTGAGCACCAAAAACAAGTAATTGTATTAATACATTTCTCCTTATTGTCTTTTCTTTGTGTGAGTTTTTCAGATTAAAATATAAATAAAAAAAGCAGTCTTTTCCAGGAATCCAATAAAACTATTTGCTTCAAACGTTGATTTTCCAAATATTTCCTCTAAAGGGTTAAAATGAGGCCTAAGAGTTTGTACCATGCCACCCTTCCCCCAAAAACTAGGGTGGGAATTAGCAACCCCCCTACACACACACACACCCCAGCAGACCCCCGCATTCCTAATTCAGGCCTATAAGGATGCCTCAGTATCAGTGGTTGACTTAAAAGGATCACAGTTTCAGCCTTTTGGTAACTGCAATTCATCCCCCTCCTCCACCAGATAACCCCTCCAGCTTTTAGATCTATTATCCCTCACAGTTTTTTTTGTTTTTGCTCGCGGCTTACCTCCCTCTGCACAGCCAAACCTTTATTCGTTTGAGCAAAGAGGGAGAATCTGTATTGCATGATGACACAAGAACAATTCTGATTTAAATGCTTTCAATGAAACTTGTTTTTGGTGACAACTGATAGTCTCTTATTTTCAACTTTATTTCTTGATTCTTTGGCATTTTTGGCCTAAGTTTAAATTAAAGAATTCAAAAGGCCACAGGTTGCAGATTCTTGCCAAGGAGATATGACGATCTGGTTATATTTGTTTCTATAGATTTACATTTTTATCATAAAAGGTATTTTTTTTAACTTCATTCATAAATTTGCTTTGATAAAATAATGATAAACACCCCAGCAAAGGAAGTTTATTAAAGTATTTAAAGGATGATGGAGGATTTTCGCAAATGTAAAAAAAAATGCACATGCACAACCCTGTAACTACTCCAAAGTCAATTAAGTTTATTTATATAGCGCCAATTCAAAGCACATCATCTCAAGGCACTTTACTCTTTCTGGGAACCGCACAGCCAAGCATGGGAGCTCCCATGTCAGAGGATGAAGAAAGCACATCCAACCAGCTGCAGTCAATAGTCGTTCCTTCCCAAGAGGGAACAACTTAAAACCTATGGGAGAGTGCACAAGACCACTTTTCCTTGAGCATGCTCTGTTTAAAAATTGCTGTTTATATCGCTCATACAAGCTAACTTTCCAAAAGATTGGCAATTTTTCCACTGTTAGACTCACCACCAGTAAGTGAAAATGGGGATGAGCATGTAGGACGTCCTCATTTAAACACATTAGCAGAAAACCACTTAATTTAATGAAACACCCAAAAAAAGAACATCCTTGGCTGTCTTTAATGCAAATGATATGCTGCTCTTTTTCTGCAGACAGGAACATATAAAGCAGAGCCCAAAGAAAGACAAGAACATCCATCGATCCTCTACTGCTTAACACGCTAACAGCAACAGATCATGCATGGCGTTTTTGTAAACTAAGAAACATTTTTTATGAAGCAGTCTTTGACTAAAAAATAGCTGTTACTGTTTAATAATTTCTGCAAGGAAAGCAGGAGTGCAAACAAAAAAAGCAAAAACAAAAGAGACCAGACATAGCTTTATTTATTTTCCATTTATTGTCTGTTACTGGTGTTTGTAATGTGTAAGAAACAAATATGTATACTGAACCCCAATGCTAGTGTACAACTCTCTACATGGGATCATTTCATTGTTTTAGGAACTCATCCCAGAAGTGTTGGTTACCGTGACACTAATGAACACAAATCTCACTCTGAAATATTAGGAATTATTTTAATCATTATTCAAAAGTGGAAAAATAATATAAAATAAGATAGTTTTTTTTTTAAATGCTAAGGCTGTTAAGTCTGTGTTATGTGTCCAGTGGATAAAAAGATGCTTTCTTTATGGCCACTTTAAGCAAAGTAAGACTTCTGAGATAAAAAAAAAAAAAAAAAAAAAAAAACGGCAACAAACCGCACGCTGTCAGAACAAGTAGCTATAGATCAATTTATATAGAGTTTTATATTAAGCCTCAAAGTTTTTAAAATAGTACAATAAACACTTTTCAGACATGATAGAAACTACCTGATGGCTCAGACTCAAAAATGTGTAAACAAAAAAAAGAAAAACCCACTTAAAAGGATAACTCAATTAAAAAAATAGAACACAGAGAATCCATTATCTTGCACACTTCTTTTCTAACCAGGTTAAAGCAAATTGTAACAGAGACACCTGACCACAAGACAGAATAGAAAAATCTTAAAACAGTGATATTGCATCTTAAATGCACAATGATTCTGCTGTACAGTTCACTGCGTGAGCGAGCACGCCTAAAGGGTTCTCTCATTTACATGGTCTCTATGTAGTCCTCTGCTTGCTTTTTCCACACCAGTGCTGTAAACAGGAACACAGTATGAGGAACTACAATGTCAGTGAATGCCTGTAACTTTTCTCTCCAAACCTGGACCTCTGGTTTGTATCAATTTTTTAAAGAGGGGAGTGGGAGTTTCTCAGTCCAGCTGAGAAAATGAGTCCTCAGTAAGGCTATACATTGCTTAGTTTTCCTCCACCTCATACTCATCATTCTCCATGTTAAACTGACACGAAATATTAGGGAAGCTTAAAAAACCTGGGAACACAGTTCCAGCACAGAGCAACGATATTCAGCTCGTTTAGGGGCTCCTTTTAGTCCTGTGTGTGCAGCCATGGGACTTCCCTTTAACAAAGGAGAGGATCTGGATTCTTGTTGAAGCCTTTTGTGGGGGAGCGATTGTGCAAAGTCACGCAGTCTCTGGTATGTCCACACGGAACGAGCTAGAAAACCCTCTTCCTCGCTGTACAAGAAGAAAAACCAAACAAAATCCTGGTGAGACATGAATATTCAGGTATCTATAAAATACAAATTCAAATGTATTGATCTCTCAAAGGAGAAATGAACTCTCTGCATTTAACCCATCCCCGTCAGGAGTAGTGGGTTGCCACTGTGCAGCACCCAGGAAGAAGTGTGGGGCTAAGGGTCTTTGCTTAGGGACCCAGAGTGCAGGCTGTGGGGATTGAACGGGGTACTTGCAACCTTCTTAGAACATAAGCACACTGCTCTAACCACTAGGCCCATATACGTCTGTGTGCCTGTGTGTTTTTTGTTGTTGTTTTTATTGGGCTGGGGGGGCTGGGGGGGTGTTGGAATGTAGATAATTAGACAATGAATGCCCCCCCCATCCCTCAGGGAGGTCTAGAAGCACAGCATCTAATCCCGCCGTTCAGCAAAGATACTACTACATGGCTTTTCATGTTATTTAGACATTTGACGAATTAGATGATTCATTGATTTATGTTACCTACTGTAAATTAATTTGAAAAACAAGTTAAAAAGCTAACTTAAAAGTAAAAAGTAAAGTTGAAAACGTAATAAGCCAAGTTAAAAAAGTAAAGAAAAATGTAAGTGCCTGTAAAGTATGCATTAATACTCTAAGGTTATGTTGTAACAAAAAAACAATGTGTTTCTTTCATTCTGCGAGTATTTTTCATTAATTTCATATTGAAGCCCTTTTGTTCTTTTTCTTAATATATTAGGGTAAGTGGTTGTTTCATGAGATCAACCTAAATGTACATATTTGGAATATGTACATAATAATCAGCTCTATGGTAGCTATTACAGCAGCGTGCTGTTTATTTACAAACAGATCGCCACATGGGAGGAGACCAGAGGTGTCAAGTAACGAAGGACAAATACTTTGTTACTGTACTTAAGTACACTTTTTTGGTATCTATACTTAACTCCTTATTTTTCTTCTTACTTCTGACTTCTACTCATTACATTTTTACACAAGTATCTGTACTTTCTATTCCTTACATTTTTAAAACAATCATTACTCTTGGCTTCGGTTTAATGCAGAGGTCACGGATTAGCGTACCGCGCCTCTTTTCCTGTTACCCTGAAATCCCTCATCCTCCGCTCCGCCCCACAGAGCTCAAGACCTCCTGCGCAATGCAAAGCCTACAACCTCCGCTGTTCCTCCCGTATTGCTGCGCTCTGACTTCATCTCTGAGCTTTAGGAGAGCATGCACAATATTATCATTTAATTCTTAGGAGCAAAACATAAAGAAATTAACGTTTAATTTAATATGACAGATAAAGAAATCCCCATCAGCATCCAGCATATGTGTGGTTTCTGATGGAGATGAGAAATCTGCTTCCTGGTAACGTTTGTTTTAAAAATGTAAGGAATAGAAAGTACAGATACTTGTGAGAAAATGTAATGAGTAAAAGTCAGAAGTAAGAGGAAAAATAAGTAATGGAGTAAATTATACATACCTAAAAAGTGTACTTAGTACAGTAAAGAAGTATTTGTACTTTGTTACTTGACACCTCTGGCAGCTAGCATGCAGATCCATGCATGCAAGTAAAAATAAGCACTTTTTCACATGGAGATTACAGTAAAGTCCTGCAGCAATGGACTCTGGGCCATCAAGCTTTTAATAGCTTTCAATAACTGAAACTTCTACAAACTTGGGTTTGGTGCAAAGGAAAGAACAAAATCACAATTTTTCAAAATAATTGCAATTTGATGGGAAAGGATCTATGTCTATCCTTTGGGTCATAAAGCTAATTGTTCCTTATTTCATACCATTTCGTTTTAATCATATCACCAACAAAACAATTTCAATAAGTCTCATCAACAAAAATGTCATAAAAGCCAGAAAAACAAAAATACTTATAGCCTTTAAATAGCAGTCTGTTTTTAATTAACATGAAGAAGAGAAAAACAAAGCCAGAGAAATTATGTCCTGCTGCTCCTAACAGCATGCTCTGCTTTTGGGTTACGGCACTCAGTAGGCAGCAGACTTCTAACTGGTGCATCACACCATCAAGTTGTTTAGGTGAAAAGAGAAGAAGCCTTCCTCAAAGGCTGCTTAAAAAAATTACAAGTAGGCATTATCACCAAATTGCAGTCATTGAGGTTGTATCTCTTTGATGCCTTTGAATTGAGTTTAGAAAAGCTAATTTCTTAGCTTTTTCTCTTTCTCTTCACTTTGTCCTCAATTATTTAAATATATATATATTTTTTTATCCTTAGCTGCAATCATGTTGCCTGAATGAGCTGTTAAGTTTATTGCCTGCTTCTCTTTTTCTTCCTTGACTTAAAAAGGATGTTTTCCTGAAATTACTTCTTTTAAATTACAGAAGCTAGATTCCACAATCAGAGAAAGCTTTTAATTACTAGCATTCTCACCGATATTAGGCTTGCTTATTTTGCAAATATGAGAGAGGTCTCTCCAGGCTCTCTCTAGATGTCAAAGGTTTAGATTTAGAACTTAGATTTTATAAGTCCTTTTCACCTCTTTACAATTCTAATCTGAAAAGTACAATGGAGTATTAGGGCCAGGCTAGAGATTTATTTTTTTTCTAAATACAAGAATAAATATAACAATAATGACAATAATGAAAAGTCTTGCAAGAAGCACTTTCTTCGCTAAAATGAGGAATATTGAGCATCTTGTGAAGTTATACTTTGGCATCGGTTTCACAAATAATGAAATATTAGGTCTTTTAGCACAACAACATTAAATTACTATCAGTATCAGAACTTTGAAACGATTGTGCAAATGACTATGTTTGGCAGTATGTGTAAGACAAAGTGGACTCAGGTGTCATTCTCATAATTGTTTACTTTATTATCATCATTTTATGACTTTATTCTCGTAAAGTTATGATTGCATTCATGTAATATTATGATTTTGTAATGTTACATTACATAGATTTTATTCTGGTATTTAAAGTTAATATTTTTTTATAATTTAAGTCAATTCAGTTTATTTCTATAGCGCCAATTCACAGCACATGTCATTTCAAGGCACTTTAAAGTTTTCTGTCTAAGGAAAATCAGTTGATTGCATCGGCTCATTGACTCTTCAGCAATCCCTCCCTCTAAGCATGCTTGTAGCGACAGTGACAGTGTCTCAGATTCTCTATAACTGAACCCAAGAGGACTAAATGCTAAAACTGCATCAAAAACAGTTTTATTACAGTATTTGTGAAAGGATTATTTTCCCTTTTTCAACAGATCATTGCAGATTTAAATTTTTCTTCAGACAGATCTGTTTATTTTAAGATGATTTGTCACATGAAACAGGATAAACTGTTAGGAAATGATTGATAAGTTTTTACATCACACAATTTATAACTGACATAATAAGAGAGCATGTAGAACTTTTATAACTGCTAGGCGATTGTGTAGAAATGAAGCAAAACAGCATGCAAGGGAAGATAATGGTGATGCCTGAGAAATACGAAAGTGTTAGTTGGACACTGACAGAAGAGCTTGGAAAAAGAGGGCAGATCGAAAAATTTATTTTTACCAACAAAACACAGTTTGAAGTCTTTTCTTAAACTGCCAGATAGAAAAAAATACTTTTCAGGCCAGAACAAGCAGAATACTTGCTTAAATATGCTGTGTCATAGGAAGCTCTGGAGATAGGCAGAAATGCTTTTAACTCTTCCCGCTCTTATTAGCTGTGATGGGAGTTGATGGGATGGTTTTGTTTAAGGTGATTTAGGGGATGGTGGTGAATGACAGGTATCTCTTTACCAAATGTGGACAATGACCTATTTGTCATTTGCTCCTGGGTTTCAAGTACCTCTGTATCAGGGACTGAGTCCATGCCGGGGACATGAAGGTTGCTGCGGTAGTCTAGAGCCTGACGCCCGTCAGAGGGCACAAAGCTAGGCATCCAGCAGCGATCAGAGTGCCCCAGGGCCTTACACTCCTCAGTGCAGTTAGAAAACAGGTCCGCACCTGCAGGTTTGAGCAGAAAAAGAAGCTGAAGCAGGTTTTACATTACCAAACGTAAACATGTTGCAGAAGACATCCAGGTCTAAAGAATGATACTTTACTGTGTTCTTGCTTGATTCAAAATGTCATGAGCTTCTTGATCAAAGCTTTCCACACAATGATTAAAAATATTCGCTGCTGATATTTCAACATAAAACCAGAGTTGAGCACCAGGAACTTCTGAAATAAAGTTTCTCCCCTAGAATATTTTAAGACATTTAAGAAAATGAAGATATTTCCATGGGAGCAATGGCAACAGTGATTGGATATACAACTAACAAACCTTCAAGCTAAAAAGTTATCATTCAAAAGAAATGCACACAACAACCAACCACAACATATTACTTAGACAGTTCAACCAAGTGTACTGTAAACAGAGAAAACAGATTAACAGGAGCATACAGGCCCAATTCCTACCAAGATTAACTGGATCTGAGGTTCTGATCTGACTTCAGGTTTCACAATTGATGTTCTAAAGCAGAGGTCACGAGGAGGAAAAAGAAAGCATAGTAAGTGTCGACTGCTGGAAGAACTGTGGTGAACTGGTGACAGAAAAGTGAAATGGCGTGCTCAAAGATGACCCTGAACATTTAGAGGATGTTTGGCTCAACCTGCTGCTGTGAAGCAGGATTCTCCACCATGAACAGAATCAAAAATAAATCTGGATCCAGGCTCACGAATGAGCACCTTGATATGTGATTCAGAATGTCTTTTTTTTTACCATTCAAACCCAGGTTTAAAGCCTTGCAGGGCAGCCTAAAGCCCACTGCTCTCATTAAGCCAAAAAAAGAAAGAAAAAAACAGTTCACATGTTTTATACAATATGTAAATAAGGAAACTTGTCTATATACCAAACTGAACGATTGTTGTTCTGTACTTCAAAAAACACTTTAGATTTTAAAATGAACATTTTCTTTTTTTTTCTATTTAAAAATGATATATATTCTTTTATTTAAAACTTCAATGTATAATGCATGCATTGTAAACTACAGTTTGCTTCTGTGTTTGACTCAGAGGGTCATTTTATTCACATAGGACAGGGGTCCGGGTTTTTAAAAAAAAATTTTTTGGGTTCATTTTAATATGGTGTGCGGAAGGTCAAAGAAAAATGAATTATGTTTTCCAATGCTGTAAACATTTGTATTATAAATACATTTAAACAGTCATTTGCGTCATAGCCATTTAGATCAGTGGTCATAACTTGCAACCAGCGCGGTGCGGTGCCAGGCAAACAAAGTGGCAGGTGTTTCTCGGACCATCGATCCCAAGGAGATAAAAGGGAAGCAAAAAGAGGATTCAAACAATGGACTGCATCGTTCGCTTTCATTATTAATGGAGAAGGTTTGCCTGCATTGTTTTCTTTGTAATGAGAGACTGTCAAAAAAATAAAAATAAAAATTTGGAAAGGCATTTCCAGGGAAGGAATGCTAAATATGCAGCAGACCACCAAGCTGGGAGTGAGGGAAAAAGTGTGACTGCAGAACTTCTGGATAAACTAGAGGAGCGTAAAGATAGATTTAAGCAGTGGATTGCATTTCCAAACTCCACTACTGCTGCTAGTTTTGTTGCAAGGATGGGAAACTGTTAAAATATCAAACAGGTAGCGCTCTCAAGCAGGGATGGTAGCTTTCTTCCATTTTCTCCCCCAAACCCTAAAAATATAAATCATACCAAAAATCAATGGTGACTGGAAGTGGGATTTTAGGGTTAGAGAGCAGAGCTCTCTAACCCTGAAATCCTGATGTTATTTATGGACAATATAACAAATGAAAATAGTTTGGCCGGCAGATAATGTTGTCTTCCGGTACCCTTGGGCGGTGAGTCAAAAATTACGGCTAAACAAAAATAAGTATTTGACATAAACTGGAAAATACTTCACTTCATTCCATGCATCAAAGGTTGCTGATAAAATTAATAGGATCTATTCAATGTTCCTAAATGGTTGATTGTTTTAGAGATAAAAGTGTAAATGAAAGATTACATGTCAAATTTAACCATTAAATGTCATCACTATAACTAAGAATTGAAATCTTCTCACAATGTCTGTCTTTTAGCTGGATTTTGCAAATTTTAGGTAGATAATTTGAAAATACTAACATTTCTTTGGCTGTAATATTTTTTTAAAATCAGCAAGTTTGGATATTTTTCTATGTAAAGTCAACCTAATGTATTTTATGGTGTAAAAAGCGTTGGAAACATGAGTGAATAAAACTTCCCTGCCGCCGGGCCTTTGATGTTTGCGCTGTGTGAAAAGCAGGCCGTGGATTGAACTAGAAACCTGTTTAAATTTGCTCCTTTCATGTAGGGTAACTGTACATGGCGGGCTTTATAATTGTGAATAATTGTTTAAACTGAGGTAGAAAAGAAATCACTTAGCAGAAACTTATACGACAACGCAGCTATTTAGGCCAACTAAGCTTTCAACCCCTTTTCCCCTGTTTCTTTCGTTTTTTTTTTTTTTGCTGTGAGGACCTGATTCAGCCAGCGGATGCTTTTTAAAACCTTAATCTTCTTGCTGTGTTTGTATGTCTACGGGGTAAAATCAGAAATGCCCAACTAGGCTATCTGCAGCTAATCCCTCTGAATACAGACTGTGATTAGTCTCAGACTGTAAGACTGCTGCCATTTTAGCAGCCTGTGAGTGTGTGTGTGTGCGTGTGTGTTTGGCCTTCTGACTGAGAACCAATTTTTACCTGAGTCAAGGTGGCCCCCCGACCTTTTTCAAATCAGACGAAGTTAGTGTCAAACGTTTGTGCTGGTTTTTGCAGCAAAAATTTTCATTTGTTCCGCTATCTTTTTAAAGATATAAAGAAATGTTTCTAGAGGTCATCAAAGGTCAACCAGCCCCCCACCTTCTTCAAACCAGACAAAATTGTCAAACGTTTGTGCTGGTTTGTGCAGCAAAAATTTTCATTTGTGCCGCTACCATTTTAATGATTTTTTGGATTTCAAAAGTACAGTTTGTCTAATAGCATCCTTTAGTGATCAGAAGCTAAGATAAAGGTCACCAAGATTGTTTGGGAAGGCGTTGTAGCAACCTGTTTTAATTGAATTTCCTCCAGGTTAAAATTAAATTATTCATATTCATAGGTTAGCCACCTATAATTTATATGAAATTCACAGTTTCAGCATGAACAGATATTAACTGACCTTTGATGACCTCTACAAAATATTATTATGATCATTAAAATGATAGCAGTACAAATGAAAATTTTTGTCATACAAAAATATACAATTTTAAAATACATTTTAAATATAAAATATCTATAATATTTTTAACATTTAAAAATGCATATTTTAAAATATATACATTTTTTTTTCACTGCTATCATTTTTTGTTGTAGCAATTTATCGATTTGCAAAAGAAAATATAGGGAAATTAAGACTTTACCACTTGAGGAGTTCTGAATAGAGCATACTGACTGATGGAAAATATTGTTGTTATTTTAATTGCAAATTGTATAAAAATGTTTACAATTTTGTTTCTGGATAGAGCATATTGACGGATGGAAAATATTTTTTTAATTTTAATTGTAAATTGTATAAAATTTTTTACAAACTTGGTAAAATTGCTTCTCTAAGTGGGTTGCTCTGTAAGCTAGAGGCATGTTTTAGAGTCTTTTCACTCTAATTCATGACTAATCGATTACTAAATTAGTTGACGATTATTTCAATAATCGATTATTCTGATTAGTTGTTTCAGGCTTATAATAAATGGACGTCAGTGGGAGTACACAAATGGTCCTCATACATATAGCAATGTGTAGGGCTCAGCATTGAGAGAATTTGCTCGGTTACAAAGAGGATTAATTTACCTGGCTGTTGCTGACATGTTGGAATATCTACCCACCTCCTAACCAGATCTTTTCTTTTTAATAAATATTAAAGAACATACCCTAAAGACACACAACTATTTTGCATTTAAACATAAATAAATACATTGCAGCAGTGCCAGCTGCTTCTCTCGGAAACAGTTGGGGCTGGATATTAAGTAAGGTTTATTTAAATAGCACATTTCTTAGACATGCGTCACAAAGTGCTGTAAAATAAGAGCCTTAAAATAAAATAAAAAAACAGCACCAAATAAAATACAAGTAGTAGTGCATTCCACAGTCTGGAAGGACCTTTCGCCTCTTGTCCTAAAACAGGTTTGAGGGTCCATTAACCTGTTCTGTTGAGCAGATCTCAGACAGCGAGCAGAAAAGTGAGCCTGAATCAAGTCCCAGATATAAGAGTGATCCTGTCCATGCAGGGCTCTAAATGTCAGCACCAGAATTTTAAAGTTGGAGCGGTATTCATTCGGAAGCCAGTCTAGAGCTTTGAAGACAGGAGTTATGTGAGCTCTTCTGTTTGGTCGTGTCAAAATTATTGCTGAAGAATTTTGCATTAGCTGCAGTGGTGTTTATCAAATCAAAACATCACTTATTGCATTAACAAATGTTGAGACGCAGCATTAACATTCTCTGTATTAAAAATAAACTCCAGAAACCCTGACAGGACTCCAGCTCAAGATGACTGTTCCTCTGGACTCCTGAGGAAAACCTCCTCGTTTTCTGGCTGCTTTCACTGCTGCCACCACATTTCAAACAGGACCCGGTTCAGATTGCAGGTAAAATCAAAAGAGGAAAAGCTGCCTGAAGAAGCTGCATAAAGGGGCATTTCCATATTAAGAAGGGATCAGCAGAGGACGCTTTATTTAGACGCCCCAAAAGAGAGGAAGAACTCCTGATGTTCTCCTGATCAGAGTAATTCACTAAGAAACATAATTAACTTTCAGCTAAGATGCTACAATCTGTTGCACAACTCAAGATCTGAGCCGCCTTTAGAATTGGAATAAGTGTGAATCATCCCCTCTCACAAAAGCAAAGTCACAGCTACACATCTTCCTCTGAGCTGCTAGAAGCCTGCCCCAATAAGGAGAGTGAGTGGGGAGGAGCGACGTGGGGATAAGGATTGCTCTGACTTCCAGGGTGTCAGCTTGGCATTCCTCACAGCACAGGGCAAACACAAAGTTCTGATAATAACCTTCATTTGGTAATTGGTATGCAGAGGTCTGAGAAATAAATTACTGATCAGTGAGCTGTTACCACGGTGATAATGTGAACCACAGGCCTGAGGAGAAATTTATCACAGCAGCAGGGACAAGAAAGCAGCGGAGAGGAGGATAGAAAGTGAATAAGCACCTCTGCTCTATTAAATTAAATTCACTGCGTTCATTATATGTTTAGGGGTGGGGGTGCTGGGGGTGCTAAGCTGGAGAGATGCAGCAAAATTTTTATTTATAGGGATTTAACTGCACACAGTTCTTATAATTCAATACAGGATGACGAGGCATGACTCACCTCAGACTTCATAAAAAAGCACGGTTTCCAAAATAGCAAATGGCAAAAAAACTAATTGTATCTAAACCAGATTGATATAAAACAGAAGACGGAATTAGTTTAAAAATAATGAATTATTAAACTTAAATAAATGATCAAATCCTTCATTCCCTCTAGACAACAGTGGGGGTACTAGGGTTGTCAAAAGTATCAATACAGCCATCTAAAGTGCAGAATAGTGGAAAATGCACTTTCTGAACACTTTTTAATTGAATAATTCTGTGCATTTTTCAGTTTCTGACTTTTTTTGTAACAGGTGCAGGTGCTGAGAATTATTTTTGTTTAACTGGTTTGGCCAGTGTCATTGTTATGTCTGCAAAGCATAGGAAAGGAAGGAACGCTTAATTTTAATTTTGTACGTTTTTTTTTATCAAACTTGCTTAATATTGTGCACAGCATACAACCTCAAAATATTATTCTTATTGTTTTTTTATTTTTTCTTGTATTTTTTTAGTAATGAAAATATTTCTGTTGAATTATAGACTCTTTGTTTTTATCCTTGTGGTATCGAAAAGGGTATCGAGTATCGAATATTTTACTTAGTATCGGTATCGAGTTGAAAAGTTTAGTATCGTGTACCCTAGGGGGTACACACCCACTGAATGTCTTCTCCAAAGTTCTTGTCAGTCTGCTTTTGAAATGAAAGGCAACTAATGTATAAAAACCAAAATCATATACATGAAAACTGTTACATTACATTGCAATGCAAAATGCACAAACTGACTGTTTGTTATACATTTTTTCTTTTTTATGGCCTAATGAGAGCGGTGGGATTTCCACTGGCCTGCAAGGCTTTCAAACCTAGGTTTTTAAACCTAGATTGAGCCTACTGGCACAATCTGAAGCCATTCTATGGGCCTGATAACCACTAATAACGATCATGAGAATGCATGCTTATTACAAAGGGTATGCTGGCCTGACGGGGTAAAATGAGCTGACGGAACACCAGCGCTCCAGATGGCTTTAACATATTAGCAAGTGAAGCGGCGCAAGTGCAGCTATAGACACTGTCGTCAGACAACGTGCGGTAATTTAGAAATGTTTTAAATCAGGTTGGGTCCGGAATAGCCAGCAGATGGGTCTGGATCCGGACCACGGTCTGCTAATAATGTAATTCCTGCAAAAATATATGCATAAGTATCCTTTCTCTTTTATCACTTGTCCCAAAAACATTCAGCCTTATATTTCCGTCAAACTTCATCCACACACATTAGATGCCCGTTTGAAAAACTGTCAGAGATCAAAGATCCTAAACTAAATCTTACTGACTTATTTTTCTATGTCACAATGATCACTTTCGTTTTTCCTCACAGGTTTGACAATCTTGTTTATTTTTGTTGGATTTATTCTATTTGGATTTTTTTTTGTGCTGATGTAACTATTGTGAGGATGATTTTGCTTTTATCACAATGGTCATTTCTAAAGATTTGGTTGAAAACTGAATGGTAAAAAGCCGTTGTTCTGTCAGACCAGCACACCCATAGTCAATATGCATGCACATGATGTCAGTTTTGTGTTTATCCCTTTAGTTTTGTACAAAAAAACAATTTAAAAACACAGAAAAGTAAGTAATTAAATAGATTTTTTGTACTGAGATACACGCCAATTGAGGTAGTGTAAAATGTATTTCTCTTACAAAATTATAGGGATAAACTGAAGAATGTATCCTACCTCTCGCCCACAGACAGCTGCAGATAGACACCAGCACCCCTCGTGACCCCCTGGGATAAAATGGATGGATTTCTGGACTAAATTCAGCCTATGACGAACCAGCCAGATTTAGCCTAAAATCCTACATCTAAATGACGTCTGATGTTTAAGGGGCTGCCTTTAAGTTCTCTCTGTCCATTCACAGTTAAATAAAGTCTGCTTTTATTTGTCCACTGCTGGGGTCCCCACCATGGAGTAGATAGGGCTCAGCTCTGAAAGAACACAAACCATCTGGGCCTTTAATACATCACCTCTGATTGGCTCCTTTACGAAAACGACTTTTAAAAGACAGACAGTTTGGGAAGAGAGCAGCAATAAGTCCAGTAGCAGAGGAGTCTTGTCTGAGAGTAAGCATGAAGGAATTCATTGATTCATCTAATGACCAAATGAACCGCCTGTTATGTTCTTCTGAGGCACAACCTATTAGGTTTGCTTCCCAGTTCTTCAGTGTGAGCGCAGCCTCATTAAAAAGCCCCTCACATCTCGTCAAGACTAAGTGAGCGTGCTCACCAGGAGCAGGCTCCTCATTACCACCATCATACATTTACAAACAACAATGTCAGACGGCCCTTTGAACACACATTTTAAATATCATTATGCAACAAAAAACTAAGAAAAATACAAGTACAACTATTATAGAGCCATTAAAAGAAGCTCATTGAGAATTTCTTTTAAGTCTTTCTTTTAGGAAAAAATGGACAGAAGCAGATTCCCTAAACTGGATGATATGGTGCATCCCGTCAAGTTATATTGGCTCTTGTATAATTTCAGGGTGTAATTAAAACAAGCTTTTATTTGATCAGGCTCTGTCTGTTTCAGCACTGAAGGGACAGGCAGCAGGCAGTTTTGGAGCCAAACCGAATAGCAACCACATGCAAATCAGATAAACCTCACTCCCATCTCACTCCAACCGGAGAGTTGCTTATTTGCTCCTCTAACCTGCAACACAGAAATATTCAAATAACCTTGCTGAAGAAAAAAGAAGTGGAAAACAAAGGTCGTACCTGAGGAATGGCCTCGATTTGTAGCATCGTGGTCACTGTCTCCCTGCTCGCTGTCCCCGTGGCCACTATCTTTAGAGCTGACCAGATCTGCCTCCTGAAAGGCTGAGCTGAAACAGAGAGCGCAAAATGAAAACTAAAGACAGACGTGTATGGTACTTTGTTTACTGAGGCAAAGCAGCTGATGAAAAAGCCAGGCTAGCACCTGGCTGCAGAGTGGAGCGGTTTTCTCTGTTTACCTGTTGACTCGCCTCGGCCTCTCCACCAGGTAGCTGAGTTCAGCTCTCTGGTGTTTGGTCTGAAACAAGAAGGGGGTGAGGACATTTCATTTATGGCTTTAACATTGGAAGCAGTCATACACTGCAAAAACAAGTAAAAATCTCTTAACATGTGTGTATTTACCCTTGATTTGAGTAGGTAAACAGGAAGATCTGCCAATGGAATGAGTATTTTTACCCTAAAAATAAGATAATTCAATATTTCACACTAGAAATAAGATACTTCAGTTGTTTTTTTTTTTCTTATTTTAAATACAAATTGTCTTATTCCATTGACAAAGTGTCTCACTTACCTGCTCAATGCAAGAAGAAATGCATATATATTAAGAAAAATTAACTTACTAAGATTTATATTTTTTGCAGTGTAGGGATCAGAAATGATCCAACACACACAGCGTAACACTGATCATAGTAGAGACTAGTGAGTCTCCTTTTCCCAACCCTTATCAGTAAACACTTGACCTTACCTTAACCTATTACCTTAGCTGTCCGAACCCTAACCTAAAACTAAACTTCTTTCACACCTTAGTTCTAAATTGAACTACATTTGTTCTCTTTTGTACTGATGTTTCTCAATCTGATGGTGACATCAGAAATGTGGGCCTCAATCTGATGACAGGACACACAGAGACGCATTTAGCTTTCAGCACAGCTGCCAGCAGCCTCTGAGCCAGTACTGCTCAGAAAAAGAATTAAGAGACAAAAGCCAAACTATTTAATTTCTTCAATTCTATCATCCATAGGTCTATTTTTCAGTTAAATTAACATCCTGTCTTCTTCTACAAACCACTGGTAAGATTTCTTTCCTATAAGTTAAGATTTGCAGCGCTTTTTGAACAAAGAAAATTGTTACAAGAGTTGTAAGTTTTCAATAAAAATGCATTTAGAGCTATTTCATATCGCTCAGCGCCAACATTGTAGTGATCACAGATGTGAAGATGCAAATTACAGGCGTGTGTTATAGAGACCTCTATGTTTAAGGCAAAGGTGTATGTTGAACATATGAAGCCTTTATACACTGATATTCTGCTTTTTTTTCTGCAAGATGTGCCGTAAACACAGGCACCTTCTCTGATTTTCCAGGCCCTAGTAAGTTCCTGATATCGGTCAGTAGAAGCTACTTGGGCTCATTATAAACAGTCTGTAAATATAGAAAGAGACACTGGAATCAAATTTAAGCCTGAAACAATTAATCTGATTATTCCTGAATAATGGATTATTGACATAAACATCAACTAATTTAGTAATCAATGAATTGTTAACTGGAAAATAGACTGTAAAACATGCATTTCACTGACTGAGTTTATGCAGTAATTATATAAAAACTGTAAAAAAAAATGTATAATTAGTACATATTATATATTTTGCAGTTAAGATTAAAACAATTTTCATGTCAATCCAGAGCTCCTCAAGTGAAAAGCTTTTAGTTTAACATGATTTAATTTTGTAAAAATTCTTCTGTAAGAAAACTTTGAATTTCAGATTATCAATCGATTAATCTAAAAACGAATCAAGATTTAAGGATTTACAAAATAATCGCTGGTTGCAGCCCTAATCAAATCAGATAATACAGCATATTGAGGCTCTCATACACTGACAACAATTTAAATCTAAGTAAGTAATTTGTTCTCAAAATAAGAGAATTTGTTCTTGAATTGAGGATGTGAGACACTTTGCCAATGGAACAAGACAATTTATATTTAAAATAAGAAAAAAAAAATTTGCATTGTCTTATATCAAGTGCATATTATCTGAGTAAGTAAAAATACTAATTATATTGGTAAACCTACTCAATGAAAGAGTAAATACACTTAATTTAAAAATGTTTACTTATTTCTGGACCGCTTATGCAGAGTAATGGATTTATCTAAAGGTATGAGAATGAATCTTACCTCATTTGATAAAATGCTGCCATTTGATATGATGTCAGGCTGCTGGTCTGTGTACCCTGACACTATGGCCCCACAAGGGTTGTGGTCGGTGTCTGTGCTCCTAGATGGACTACAGGGCTTTAGGAACATGAGGTCAGTTTTGGCTGACTCTGGAGTCAGACAGACCTGGTAGCAATAGTTTTGGTTTTGGTGGTGGGAGCCAAAGCTTCCAGACTCCTCCACAGGGACTTGAGCCGTTCCAGGCCCGCTGACATTAACAGTACTTTGCACAAGCATGATATCAGCCTTGCTTAGTTTTTTCTTGCGTGATCGAGCCTGCCTTGAGCAGCAGGAGCTGCATCCTAGGCAGCAGTCGCTGGTTAGGCAGGTGTAAATGTTGAGCTTTTTGTCCTTTTGGCAGCGCACAGCCAACACAATCATGACAAGGAGGAAGATGAAGGAGACAGAGCCGAGGGCAATGATGAGGATGAGAGTGAGGTCCAAGGCACCATCCTTGGCCTTGCTGGTGCCCAGTTTGTCTCCCATGCCCCGGCCTTCAGACATGCTGTCTACCAGTAACACCAGTACACTGGTGCTGGAGGACAATGGAGGCTGACCATGGTCTCTCACTTCAATCACCAGGTCATACTGGTGGTGTGTGTCACGCTTAGCTGACACCCGCCTTGCTGTCCTGAGCTCACCAGTCCTCCAGTCCATCCTAAACATCCCGTTCTCGTTCCCTCTCTGAATGCTGTAGGACAAGCGTGCGTTCTCACCGTCATCTGCATCCATTGCCATGACACGGGTCACCAGGTAACCTGGCTCAGCAGAACGGGGAAGGTGCTCCCTGGCTGTTCCGTTTTTTCCCAGGGGAGCAAGCACTATGGGCGCATTGTCATTCTGATCAACAATTATGACTCTGACGGTTGCGTTGGAGCCAAGCTCGGGGGCTCCGGAGTCCTTGGCTCCGACAATAAAGGCGAATTCTTTCAGCTGCTCATAATCAAAAGACCTGAGTGCGTAAAGGTACCCTGTCTCTTCATTGATGGACACGTAGGTTTTAACTGACATGCCCTGAATTTCACATTCTAGTATGGAGTAACTGATGAGGGCATTCTGCCCTATGTCGGGGTCCAGGGCCGTCACAGCGTGGATGTAGGCCCCTGGTACGTTATTCTCTGTCACATATACATCGTAAAGGGATAGTGTAAAAGTGGGCGCATTGTCATTTTCATCTGAAACCTGGACGCTAATGGACTTACTGGAAGCAAGAGAAGGAGTCCCCATATCCTTGGCAACCACAGTTACGGAGTAGGAGTCCGCCTGCTCCCGGTTCAGGAGCCCGTCGGTCACTATGGTGAAGTAATTCCTGAAGGAGGATTTCAGTTTAAACGGGACATCACCGAGAATTTCTACCTGAATTTGCCCATTTTCCCCTGCGTCCCGGTCCGTCACACTCAGCAGAGCTATGACTGTACCGGGAGCGGCTATTTCGCTGACTGACTCTGTAACGGTGCTGAAGGTGATTTCCGGCGCGTTGTCGTTCACGTCGGCCACCTTGACCAACACTTTGCAGTGCGCGGGCACGGCGTTTGGCCCCAAATCCTTTCCCTGCACAAAGATCTGATAGAGGTTGCTCTCCTCATAATCCACCTCCCCGCGGACCTCGATCCGCCCGGTCCGCGCATCTATACTGAACAGCTCCTTTACGCGGCTGGAAATATGGTTGCTGAAAGAGTAAACAATCTCCCCGTTCAGGCCCTCATCTAGGTCCGTTGCGTTCAGCTGGATCACCAGAGTGCCTACCGGTACGTTCTCTGAGAGATTCACCGTGTAGACGGGCTGATCGAACACGGGCACGTTATCGTTAGAGTCCAAAACTTTGACCACCAGCAGCGCAGTGCCGGTCCGGGGCGGCTGTCCGCCGTCCACCGCAGTTAGCACGTACCGGTGCGCCGCCTGCTGCTCCCTGTCCAACGGCTTCTCCAGGACAAGCTCTGCAAACTTATTTCCGTCCGTCTGAGTCTGAACATCCAGGTAAAAGTAGTTGTTGGTTGTGATATCATAAGTGCGCAACGCGTTGGACCCGACGTCCGGGTCGAAAGCGCTCTCCAAAGGAAACCGGGTGCCCGGAGTTGCGCTTTCCGAGATCTCTACCGTGATGTCTGTCTCCGAGAAGCTTGGTGGATTGTCGTTTATGTCCACTACCTCGATCTCCACCCTGAACAGCTCTAGTGGGTTTTCCAAAAACACCTCCATATTAAGTTGGCAGCTGGAACTCTGCTTGCAGATTTGCTCCCGGTCAATTTTCTCGTTAACGAAAAGGACGCCGTTCTCCAGATTGACCTCCAGGTATGGCGTCCGAGAGCTGGGTACAACCTGGAAGCGCCTCGAGGCCACTTTGGTGAGGTCAATCCCCAGGTCTTCGGCGATGTTCCCCACCAGGGTGCCATGCTCTGCCTCCTCCGGGACGGAGTAGCGGATCTGAGAGAGCGCTCCATCAGTAAAGCACAGAGCGATCAAAAGCACAATCATGGCCGAGAAAAGTGCACTTGAGTAAAATAGGAGCAAAAACATCAGCAAATGGCATTAATCTCACTTTTACCTACTGATGGACAAAATGTCCACATTCTTTGCCGTTTAAGCCAGCAGGTGAAATTCCCCTCAGTGCGTATAAGTCCGGATAAATGGAAATATGGAAGTTGTCCCCCCCAAAATCCAGTCTTCTTAAAAAAACAGTCATGTATGTATTCAGTAAAGTTTTGAAATGTTAGTAAAGGCTTAGGGGCTCCGGTGTCTGCCTTTGTCATTTGCTCCCTGAAGCCTCCAGTGAAGCTGAGTGGATCTTCACTCAGCAGCCTGTCATCCACAGAGCAAACAGAGGGACATCGCTCTCTCTCCAGCCATGGTCCCTGTCTGGAAACAGGACTATCTTTTCTGCGTCGATGCTGCTGATGCTTTCTCTTCACTCTATACTGATGCAGCTCACTCAACTATTTGCCTTTTACTCCGTCTGCGCGCCTCCCCCTGCTTCCTTGCGGCTTGAATTTGCACTGGGAGCTTCTTTCTGATTGGTTTCCGGGCTTGCCTGTCAAAGTACGTTTGGCCCGCCCCTCAATCGCTGCCTTTAATGTCTCTGTTTTAGGCAAAAGGACCATGCGAACACTAAGAGGTACAAGAAAGGTATAAGAATTAAAGATAACGAAGCTGAAGTTCAGATTTGCAGGAATGAGGTGATCAGTTGACAGATTCCGGACCTCCTTACGGAGCAGAGAGGGATCAGAATGAGTGCAGTACTTGTTGACATGGTGGCAGGGCATTTGTGAGCCCAAGGATATGCCAGGCGATCCGGGTTAATGCATGCAAATGTTGTGATATGCATGCAGTGAATCAGTCACCATTGATGAGCTGCTCTCAAAGCTGTGCTCTATAATTACACCCAGCAGTCCTAACGTTATTATTTCTCAGGCAACCACACAAGAGCGCTCAGCGAGTCAGACAGTGGCTCTGATCCGCGGAACGCAGGCGCCACCTAGTGACGGACTTTTTAACCAGCCAGTGGTTAATGTTTCAAAGTCGCCTAACAAATTTACAGAGTATATTAGCAATATATATGACATTTATATTATTTATTTTAATGATTATCATTTTTGTGTTTCTTTTTACATTTTATGAGTTTACTTTTGAAAGAATAGCAGATAGAAAAATATAAGCGTATAAGCCCATATTCTTTAAGAACAGAAATCTCTGGACTTCTTTTTTAAATTAGAGAGGAATTTAAACATATAAAAAACTATTTATGTATCAGCAAATTAGCAGTCTAAAGAGAAATCTCATTTGGAAATAAATAAATAAAAAATATGTAATGGACTGAATATCTAATGAGTCAGAAAATCATGAGAACTTTGATGAATAGTTCAATCACTTTGTTACTGAATAGATATATTTTCACCAGAGATGCTTCATAGCATTTTGTTCTATTTTGAAGTCAAGTCTCAAGATTTTGCCAAGGTTTCCAAACAGTTAAGAGTTTAATAAACTTTTTTTTATGTATTTAAAGCTCACTTTTAACAATTAGACATTTAATTTACCATTAAAATCATTTGCAAAACATATTTTAGGAAGATGATCAAATGAAAATTGGAAGAGTTA
The DNA here is from genome assembly GCF_000732505.1 of Cyprinodon variegatus. Classification (NCBI taxonomy): domain Eukaryota; kingdom Metazoa; phylum Chordata; class Actinopteri; order Cyprinodontiformes; family Cyprinodontidae; genus Cyprinodon; species Cyprinodon variegatus. The sequence continues at coordinate 263,538 of NW_015151494.1, forward strand.
ACAAAAGAGCACAATTTCGTTTTTGTAACATCTAAAGGAATTTTTAAACCTGTTATTTTTCTTACTAACATACGACTCAAACGTTTGATTAGCAAGGCTTGGCACAGTAAGCAAAAAAATCAGTTACCTTTCTGTAAATTAAAAAAGAATGTATACTATCTTGGAGTGTACTTGAAGTGCGAGTAATGCAGCGAAAGTAGGTCAGAAGGAAGTTACGTTTAGTTGTTGTCAAATGTTCTAAAATTATTTAATACAGAACGATCCACCTGATGTCTCATTTCTAAAACATTGCATGGAATTAATACCAAACATATGTACATTCATAAAAATGACTCATTATCTTTGGATTACGTCCATAATAAACCAAATCCACATTAATCTGTATGGTGTTATTTTATTAAGTCTGTTCAACACATTTCTTAAACAATACATACATCAAATTTGAACATGTTTGGTTTTTTCAAATTAATAAAATCTAAGGGACCTATATTTGTCCCTGCATTAAATTACCCTATGTTCAACTAACTCATAAGGTTTAAATAACCCAATGACAAATTAATTTGTTTTATCAACTGAGTTGTATTTACTTTAAGAGGAGAAAAAGTTTTTTTTTAATAAACATGCCTTCTTGTTACATGATCAGAATAACCTGGACAAAGACAGAGCTGCCTGTGAACAAGGATCTTGGCATCAAAATAACTTATGGTTTCATCTGTGTGGACTTTAGCAACAGCTGATTCCACTCTCCCTTTTAGATGTAAATCACTTTTCAAATTAAAACCAAAAATTAAAATAGCAAAACTACACTTGTTTTCTCAATATTTGTTTTCTAAACAAAAAGAAGAAACAGAAAATGAGCTGAGCTGCTATCCGTTTTCACAGTTTGTGCATAAAATCGAAAATGGAAAAATAGAATAACGCTCACTATCCTGTTTTTATTTAATTTTTCGATCTCAAGTAAGTTGAATGACCCGGATATGATCTGCTTGATGTAAAGTTTGCTTGGAGACGACGCAGACAGTTATAAGAGCGGGGGGACTGATTAATGTTTTTAGTTTCTTTATGAATAGATTTTTTTGACCCTTTTCTGTTGTGCTTGTTCGATTTGGTTCAATGTTGTATGATTTAAGGATGTTTAATTATAAAGCATGTTTCATACATAAGTAGCACAAAGAACTTTACATATTAAAATCAATAATATTTCAATAAAATTACACAGCTGCAGTGCTAGGTTACATTACTGATTTTGTAATTTAATAAGTTACATTATGACTTTATATATGTATATAAATGTGTTGCATGTTTGTTGATCTGAACAGTAACACAAATAGTTACCTGACCTGAATCTAAACATCAGTAAGAGAAGAAACGATTTGACAGATGACAGCAACGTGGCCATATTGTCCCGATCGGACAGTTATCAAATGCCTAACCAGCACAGCCACAAGTTCAGGAAGCACCACGACATAAACGATAGTAATGTGATGAAAGAAAACTTTTAGTTCTTGCTAAAACATACTTTGTCCTTTCTGTTATTTTCTTAGCGGTACATTATCTGCAGAAGTATTCTGTGTGCTGGCAATCCCATGCATATTAACCATCTGTCAATGCTCTGCTTACAACTTGTCAGCAAAATTCAGCTTCTTTATCCATCTTTCAATCGACAGGTCCAGTAGATGAGCTCGTGTTTGCAATCTGCTGCAGAAGCCTGGTCGGGTGAGAGGCATGCATTGTGGAGTGGAACAACAGCCGCTGCCCATAGTGTAGTGCTGTGGACTTAGAGAGCAGCATCCTTGAGCTGGGTGGATTCTCTGAGGCATTGCCTGTACTGGAGAAGTTGTTGCTGCCTTAAACGCTTGTTTGTTAGAGTGACAACCAATGTTTTTTTCATACAGTCCAATATAAATTTTTTGTTTTGTGTTATAAATTCTTAAAAAAAAATGTTGTTTTATGATTCAGCATCAAATATTTGAGCATAAGCACTTTTTTCAATTCTTACACATTACAGGTTAAAAAGGCTTTCAGCCTGATGATTTTTAAACTTTTAAAGTTCTTCAGGAAATTCAGAGCAGTTACTTCAAGTAAATGCGGTTTTATTCAATTCAATTCAGTTTATTTATATAGCGCCAAATTCACAACACATGTCATATCAAGGCACTTTACAGTTCAACCAGATCATACAGTCAAATTGATACAAAGTTTTCTATCTAAGGAAAACCAGTTGATTGCATTGACTCATTGACTCAAACACAATCCCTCACACTAAGCAAGCTTGTAGCGACAGTGGAGAGGAAAAACTCCCTTTTAACAAGAAGAAACCTACAGCAGAACCAGGCTCAGTGTGAGCGGCCATCTGCCGAGGCCGACTGGGGTTCAAGGAGACAGAAGCAGAGACACTAAAAGCAGCTGTAAAAGGCGGCCCCGTCCAGGAAACACACAGCCAGGCAGACGATCTCCGAGCCAGCTCCCATGCCAGAGGATGAAGAGAGCACATCCAGCCAGTCACGGTCAGAGAAACAGGACCACACTGGAAAACAGGCTGATCTCCAGCATCTATAAACAAAAGTGTTGATGGCAGCAGCACAGCTGATATTTCTCTCCAGGATGGAGTCACAGCCAAACAGGAACAGACCAGATGAAGCTACTATGAGGAAAAGCAGAGAGAGCATAATGTTAGAGATTGAACTAACAGATTCTGCAGAATAGGAGAATAAAGAGAGAATGAAGCAGAATGATGAAATGGGGGTCCCTATGTCTTCCAAAAGTCTAAACCTATAGCAGCATAACTATAGAGATAGCTCAGGATAACCTGAGCCACCCTAACTATAAGCTTTATCAAAAAGGAAAGTTTTAAGCCTAGCCCTAAAAGTAGGCAGGGTGTCTGCCTCATTATAATTTATAATTGTTACACTTGTATTTTTGATATTAAAATATGCCATTTTTATCAAGCTTCTTATTTATTCAGCTATTAGATTTAGCTCACATGTCGTTCGGTAACACTTATAAAGTAGAAAAGTGCCTCCTGAAACATGCTGTAATTATTTTTAACTTCTCCAAAAAGAGGAGATATGTCTGGAAACATCTCTTCAAATAGCTGCTCAGCACGGCATTGGTCTCCCTCTGGTGAAAATGGGTCAGAGCCAAAGGCAGATCCCACAGTCCGGGAGGATTGCAGCTCCTGTTCATACATCCATGGTGCTTCAGCAGCATCTGGCAACTGCTCTGCTGGAATTCTTGCTGGGCATCTCACAACTGCAAGTTGATTTGGGATCCCTCTGCATAAAATTGGTAAAGATTTTTTTCATTCCTGAACAAAACTGTCAGCTGTCATAAAACAATATACATACTAATATTACTACAACTTACCTGGTATCCTATGGGCATTGCAGGACTGCAGAACTCTGCCAAGTCCTATCTGACTAATTGATAGGCCAGGGTGGACACACTAAATTTGTTAAGGTTATCCTGCATATCAAGTAACCCTGACCCAGAAGGTGGATTAGGGCCTGTTTAAGGGGGTAGTTTATCCCATTATTGACCTCTGGCAAATTCTTTCCACTCTCAGGTTCTGTTTAAACACAAGAAACATTTTTAGGAAAGTTAGCAAGGCAGCTTTATTTGAATCCTGTCATGACTTTTCTTCCATAACTTGGATTCTGTCTGTCAAGAGAAAAAAAGAATTCACTCAACAAGTCATGTAACTATGACTTGAAACTAGTAAAACATCGTATAACACATAATTTATGTGAAAATAGAAATATATTGTTAATTTCACACACATAATCTATAACCATGACAACAATTAGGCAGTGTTTTGGGTTACCACATTAAAGCAAGAGAAAGAAAGGGGAACCATGGCCCTGCCTTCAGATGGTAGCTTAATCAACTATGCAGAATCATTTGAATATTAAAGTATGCTTTTTTGATATAGATAAAAAATTACAACAAAATAATTCACAGGACACCTACTTATTATGCATAAACTAATTTCTAAGAAGTTTGATTGGTAGAAAACTAAAGTAAGAATCAAACATCTAAAAATAAACAATGATAAATGAAAAATATTTTCTCTATGAGGAAATCAATCTACAGTGTTTTTTCCCTCAATAAGGCTGGACATAGAGAACTATTTCCTGTAGATAATTCATTCAAATCAAAGCTATACAGCTCCAGGATGAGCATTTACAAGACAGTCACCAGTTAAGATGTTCACCAGTTAAAGCAGAGCACTGAGCAAACTGGACATTTGGTGACCCAAGTACAAATGATTTATTATTCCAAAGCTTTAAACAAGACTGTGAGTGAATACAACACTGTGGTAGAGTTAATGGGCTTATGGACTTCTGAAAATAAACAGACTTAACCTGTGATTATTTATTCAATACTTAAAGGTTTTAAAAATATAAACACGCAAAGTTACCATGTTTATTGATGATAGGATCGCTGTTTCCAGGTCGGTGTCTGACACAAGTCTTTTTCTCCTGAGTTGGTGATGAGCACAGAATCTTCTCACTGACATCTCCGAGCATTTCTGAACACCTGACACCGCTGCAGTGCTTTTCCCTTCCTTAAAGCTGCAGTCTGTAACATTGAGAAGAGAGCAGACTTCGACTGAAAATTTGAAGAAAAACAGGTTTCACGCCACTCCCCCACCCTCTCTGCTTCACTCATTCCCCACCTCCAAGCTCCACCCCTCTCACAGCCTCTGCGCGGCTACCGCATGCGACCAGAAGCGTCCAAGCAGCGTACGCAGCATGGAGTGTGAACCGGTA
>NW_015151494.1:268729-270603 GCF_000732505.1 Cyprinodon variegatus
ACGCATCATTATTTGTTTTTTCCGTTTTGTTTTGAAAACAAATATTGAGAAAACAAGATAATTTTTAATTTTCGGTTTTATTTTGAAAAACAAAAGAATGAATAATACACAGATTATTATTCGTGTATCTTTTGGTCATTGGGTTTTTGTTTTAGAAACGGGAATTAAAAACAACAACAACTGGCGATTTGATGTTTTTTTTAAAATACAAAACAGAAACTTGAAATTCAAAGATTTTCTCTTTTTTGTTGTCAAAAAGGGAAAAAGTAAAATTTGAAAAATATTTTAAAAAAATCAGAAAGCTTTAGAACAGAAACGAAAAAAGGCTTGTTTGTGGTTGTTTGTTCATATTCCGAGACCGGATGTCGTTACTTATGTAACCCAGGTGTTACTGGGAGATTTTCTTTTGTTAAAAAAGAAAATTCTGTTAAGACATCAATGCGCTTATATAGTTCATAACTCCTGTATTATACAGTTGGTTTATTTTCATGTGCTATGCATTTAAAGATTTTGCAGAGATTTACTTTTACTGTTTTTGATTTAAAAGAGAAAGAAACAGCAAAAGAGGCAGGAAAGGGAAAGAGAGAGGGGCGTTTTTTTGTTTTCCCGGTGGGGGGCGCAGTCCATCTCTTCTTGGGCGAGGGAAACAAAAGAGAGAAGAAGAGACAGTTTTTGCCCGGAGGGAGAAAAAAAACTGTACCGGAGAGCCAACGGAGTTTTATACCGAATCGGCGGGGCATGTTGAAGGGACTTGGTTGCAGTGAGTGTTTAAGTGCTTAGTTTATACATTCGCCGGATTGATACACCTCAACCCAGCCCGAGGGCAGGCCGAGAAAAGTTAGCCCCTGCCAGAGGTAGCTCGGAGCTACTCAGTTAGCGCCCTGGTTTCCGAACAGCCAGTGGTTCCACTGAAGTAGCCGGCGGGGGAGCAACGCTACTCGGTTAGCGCCCTGGTTTCCGAACAGCCGGTGGTTCCACTGAAGTAGCCGACGTGGGAGCACCGCTGCCCGGATAGCGCCCTGGTGACCGGGAAAGCCAGAGGTTCCTCCGGCGACGTGGGAGGGACTTCATCAGCCACACGGCCGGACATCTTGTGCGGCTCGCACACAGGTTTTTTTTAATTTATTTCTATTTTTTCCACTGGAAGACTGGGACAACCGTACTGTGAGTAAAGGACCTTTGGAAAATGATTATTTCTTCAGTTTACATAGATAACAGGCCTGCAACAATTATTTTTTGGGGTATTTTCTTTTATTTGCCGGCTATTTTGTTAAGTACCTGCGCAGGTGTTTCAAAGTTTTTGTTATAGTGTGGCCACACAGTTTTTTTCTGTCATTTTAGAAGTTTTTTGCCCCTAGCGGCTGAGGAGTATTTGTTTTTTATTCGTTTTATTGTCAAGGGGGGTTTACAGGGGAATTATCATTTGCGTTATTCGGCGTGTTTAAAATAAATGCTTTATTTGAAATATATACCTGAGTTTTGACCACTCACTGAATAGTTCCATAGTATAGAGGTATAGCTTCAGAGAGAATCCCACCACACTTAAGGGATCATAGGACATGATTTGGGTTACATAAAATGGCGATGAGGATGGGATTGATTTAATTAATTATCTATTTAATTAATAATTTTTCAGTGAGTGGAGTAGTGTCTAGACTAAAATAGTTGAAGCCGAACCAAATTAGTAGCTGCACAAACTTAATAAGATAACAGTCATTTCTGCTGAACTAGTGCCAGGGAGAGGGGGTAGACCCAACTCATGCATTAATAGTCAAAAGTGTTCCTAAAGATGCCCTTAATGAAGCTATTGAGGGCCATCTTAACGCTATTAAGTGTCTTGGACGTGTCAAAGTGAAAGGACGGATGTTTGATCC
>NW_015151494.1:273923-275462 GCF_000732505.1 Cyprinodon variegatus
CTGACAATTTACGGGAGTTTTCAGCAAAGCCTGCAAATTGTCGTAAACTGCCGCTAACCTGAAGTTCCACGACAATCTACAGTGCCGCATATTGACGAAAATCCCACTTTTCATGCAGTGCCACATTTCACCGCTCTTCTAAAAACAGTGGGGGACATACTGGAGAAAGTCCCCAGGCCAATTGCCCCAGAGAATACAGCTTTTCGAAGGTTACATCCCTTTTCAGGGAATGCACCTACTCCCAACGGAGAAGAGAACCTAGATACTTGGCTTATGCAGGCCAGCTTAATGGTTGATGAGTGTGAATGTTCAGTGAGTGAAAAGCGCAAACGAATTATTGAGAGTCTCAAGGGTCCAGCGCTTGAAATTGCGCAGGCTCTTAGGTCCAGCGATCCCAAGCCACTCCCCAAGATTATCTGGGAGCTTTGGAACAAGCTTTTGGTTCATCGGAGTCAGGGGAAGATCTATACTATGCTTTCCGGGCACTACGACAACATGCAGGGGAGCGACTCTCAGACTTTTTGCGACGTATGGAACACGCCCTGACTAAAGTAGTGTTCAGAGGCGGTGTGATGAGCAACACAACCGACGAATGACAGGCCATAGCAAAAGTTCACCATCAGAGGGGTCAGGGGACTATTTTTGCTACGATGTGGGGAGGATGGCCATGTCGCTACGCGCTGTGAGGCACCTGAGGATTCAGGGAGAGTTATTACCCGCTTGATTCGGTCGTTGAGAAAACAAAAAGATGGCAGACATGAGGCATCTTCCAGCCGGGCAGGGACCACAGACACTCATGTAAAGCACCTGTCCAGTCGCAGTGAAGAGCTCACCTCTCCGTCTGACGGGTTACCGGATGGTTTAGTCGGGAGGCCCTCTGTAAGATCATTGTCGAGGGGACTGAGTGTAATGCACTTATGGACAGTGGTTCTACTATCACCATAATTTTTGAGAAGTGGTATAATGAGTATCTGTCCCATATCAAAATCCAGCCCATTTCCAGTCTGTGCATTTGGGGTTTGATTGAGTCTAGCAACCCATACAAAGTTTATGTGGCTGTTAACGTAAAGTTCCAGGAGGATGGGCCCAGTGAAAAGCCTCGAACTGTACTGGTCTTGGTTTGTCCTGATCCCCACGGGCCAGACCAGGTACAGTTGATCATTGGCACTAATGCTAGAGGTTTCCACCATGAACCAGTGTCCGACCCTATGGCCTCGACCTCACATCAGGCTGCATCTTGGAAGATTGGCACCCGTATATTGGGACGGTGATGGGTCCGACTGAACATAGGGTTGGCCAGGTACATTGGAATGGGCCCGGACCACTTAAGTTGACTCCTGGAGAAGCACGCATTGCAGTAGGTAGGGCCTCCATTCACACACCTGGAGCTCCTGGGATATTGGTCCTTGACAAGTCCAACACCCTGCCGCAGGGGGTTACTTCACCCCCCTGTGTGGTCCTTCCAAAAAACCTGGATAAGAATCATTGTGCTGTACTGCTACAAAATGTGTCCCTAAAAGAACGGTGCATCCCAAAGGG
>NW_015151495.1:0-1595 GCF_000732505.1 Cyprinodon variegatus
TAAAACAATTTCATGCCGATCTTAGGCCTTTACCGAGCTACTGTTTCATCAAATGGATTCAATCTTAAAATAAATGTTTGAAAAATTTGTTCAAGTATGGAGAGATTTTTTTAAATTATAGCTGCAGATAAGATGTTTTATAAAGAAAGTAAACGTTTGAAAAACGTAATTAAAAAAAGTTTAGATAAATAAGTGGTCCTCGTAATTGTCAATCATTCTGTTTATGTTATGTTTACGTAAGGCCATCCCACGTGCTCGTCCCCATTTTCACCTTAGGGTGGTGAGTCTTACATAGTGGAAAAATGGCAAATCTTCCTTTTGAAAGTAAGCCTGTATGAGCGATGCAAACAGCTACTTTTAAACAGAGCGTGCACAAGGAGAAATGGGAGAAATGTTCAATAGGCCTTCCCTCTCGGGATCGGGTAAAGGGTTGTGCATGTTTTTTGTTATTTTTGAAAAGTGCAGAGTGCAGGTCTTTTCAAAAATTTGCAAAAATCCTCCACTATACCAGTATAGGCCAGTTCCCAATAGCACACCCCCAGCAGTCAGAGCTCCTCATCTCAAGGAGTCCCACTTTTGGGAGTTTTTCTATTAGGTAAACGATCTAATTCCTTTTCTGCCACCTCCATCTGCTCTCAGAAAGTCCTTTTGGTGTCCTTTCTCATCAGTCAGACCCCTTACAGTAGCAACCACTCTCCAGAGACCCTACAGCCTGCTCTGTGCTGTCCAGGCTCCTGTGCTGCAGTCAGCATTCCCTAAGGCTCCTGTGCCGCAGTGTGCAGTCCCCATGGCTCCTGCTGCCTTAGTCGGGGGCCCCAAAGGCTCCTGCTGCCGAGACAGTGGCCCCCAAGGCTCCAGCTGCCAAGACGCCAGTCCCTAAGGTTCCTGTTTCTGGGACAGCGGCCCAAAAGGCAACTGTTGCCCAGACGCCGGCCTTCAAGCCATCCTCTGGAGACTTTGTTCCTTTTTTCGGCCTCCGGAGACTCCGCTTTGATGTTGCCCATCTTTGGTGGTTGTTTTGGATGTTATTTGCAGAAAATGTAATTTTTCCATATCTTTCCTTAGGTCAACACAATGAAGTTAGGCCACTTAAATTCGACCTCTAATATGCATTTGATTATAGTGGATCAGAAATGCATATGTTGTAAAATCCATTGAATTAATGCAAAAAGATACGACTGTAATTATTTTCAAAATGACTGGTAAATGGAGCCATATAAGAGGAGAATGCAGTGAGATATCAACAGATGGGTCATTGTAACTACTGCTATTGATAGGAGCCCCCTCACCGATCTTTTGTGGTGAAGAGAGAGCTTAGTCAAAAGCCAAAGCTCTTGATTTAGCTGTAAGTCTACATTCCTTCCCCTGCCTATGGTCATAAAATTTAGCTCATGACCAAAAGAACGAAATCCCAGACATTAGCAGCTGAAATGATCTTTTCAGGACCTTGACCATCGAAAAGTGGCTCGTTTGAAATTACCCTGAGGAGTGACAGCAATTTGGCCGGTGGGCAAAAGTTGGTTGTCCGTTTCACATCAACATGGCAAAATTTGATTTTACAGGGCTGGTCGTGGGACTATATTTATGTTTTTTTT
>NW_015151495.1:2759-13750 GCF_000732505.1 Cyprinodon variegatus
CTTTTAGTTTAATTTTTAAAGGAAGACTGGTTTCACCAACTTAACACTGCTAACCTGTGAGCATAGATAGCTTCAGTGAATGAAGGAACGACCGCTGGGTTCTTCCCCAAGCTCTGTATGAGGGGTGGAGGGGCAGTGCTCCTCACTCTAGAGCCCCTGGTGAAATGCTGTCTACATTTTGGTTCTTTTTTTTCCCTTTTTTTTTTTTCTTTGACAGTGTTTCGGTCAAATTTCAGTTTACATTACATTGCCATTCACATAGTTTAAATGGTGGCTTATACTCTTAAACAGATTTCCTCAACTGTTTATTAAAAAAAACGATGGTTAGAATTTCCCACTTTACGGTGTATCACATAGGCAGTTCCTCGGGAGTCCAGGATCAAGGGTGGATCAAAACTAGAAACCTCTTAAGAGGTTTACTTAATACTTTCTCATTATTTTCTCTAATATTTTTGATTGAGAAAGAGCATTGTTTTCAACTGCATTCCTTCACCCTGTGTCACAGCCAACCAGTCCCTAATTGGTTTTCGCGAGGCAACTATACAAAAAATGTAGATGTCTCTAAGTTACTCTAACTGTCCAGAAGCATTTTAAAACACAATTTCTACTATTGCACTTTTCTACTGGACACATTTCTGCCAGTAACGGGTAGCTAGCCTTACACTATCTTAGGACTACTATTGCCCCATTTACACTAGCCCCCTGGAGGTGGAAGAAGTACAGCTGAGATTCAGAGGAGACTGCAAGGCAACAGAGCAGCAGAGTGGGGTAGAGAAGCAGTAGCTGAGCTGGTCATGTCTGCGCTAAATAGGACCATGAAGCAGTCCTTCTAGGCTTATAATAAAGCAGCTTTTTAATAAAAACACCCCAAAAAGAGCTCTTAAGAGCATTTCCCTGTTCATTCTTTATCAACACCATTATGATCAAAAAAGGGTTGTCTATGCTGCCTCCTTCACTAAAGCAGTGGTCAAGTCAGGATACCTTATTTCCTAATTTTTATGCATAATAATACAATTTCAACAGTATTGAACTAAAAATAATATATGGATTTCTTGCTATGATTGGTGATCAGCTCTCAAAATCCAGATCAGTGCAACTCTAATGTAAACAAACCTTGTCATCCCTTGACAAAAAAGATTATGTCTTGTAGAAAACAGTTTGTATCATGACGGCCTACATATTTTTGGAGGGGTAGACATCCATATTTTTAGCTACCCTCAAAATTACTTCGAACAGAATTTTTCCATGAAAAGAAGGTTCCACTTAGAGATATCATTATCAGATAATGCAGTTATAGATTGTTTTAGAATCTTTACCACTTTTTAATCTCTGTATCACTAATAATACTTCATTTGTTCCCTTCACAAATTAATGATTGTGTACATAGGGTCAAATAGTTCTTTGCGCACTGCTGTAGACAATGTAGCCACTTTGAATAAGAAGAACTTTAATAATAGGTGGCTGCATCCTTGGTTTAATACAGACCTGCATACTTTGTTGCACTTTGTTGTTTGCATTATGTTAGGAAACCGGAGAGAAAATGGCAGAGAAAATGGCATTCTACATGACCACAGGACTCTTACCTAGTATGGAAAAACAGTCTACTGTTGTATAAAATAACCCATGGTAAAACAAGAGCAGCATTTCCCCCTTTATCAATAGAGGAGAATAGGAATAATCCTAGATTTATTTTACGGTTGCCAAGCTCACACAGAGCCATAGATCTGTTGAACTGTCCATTCCTCCTTCTTTGAGCAGAAATTATTTTATAGCATTCCTTGTATGTTAGATCCAGTTCCAACCAGGGTATTTAAGGAAGTATTCCCTTTGATCTCCTCCATTTTAGATGTGATTATTCTATCCATGTTACAGTAATATGTACATCAGGCTTATAAAGTACCTGTAATTAAACCTTTACTTAAGAAACTGTCTCTTGATCCTGATGACTTGGTCAATTATAGACCTTAAATTATTTTTTTATTGTAATTGTGCGAGTCAACAGCACCAAAAATAAGGGCATGACAATCAATAAGGAGGAAATTGTTTATGATTTTAACCATGTTTTACCAATATTCCCCAAAAAATGTTAAATTATATTCAGCCCCGTGATAGCCATAATTAGAGCTACTTCTTTGCCATTTCAATGACGAGCATTTGCAAACTTTCTCTTAGCCTTGCTACAGTTTCTAATTTAGACTTGGGTTTAACCTTAATCGAACCGAAGCAAAACACATAAGCTCTTTAGTCAAAATCATTTAGCTACAGCTTGTGGAGCAAATTTTTTATCTATCGTTGTTGCAAGCGAAGAGCATGTTTTAGAAATAAAACTTTTATAAATGTTTTATTCTGTAATTTTCTTTTTATTTTATAAAAAAAAAAACATCTGTACAGATATTTTAAATTTGCCCTTTTTGAGATTTCTCTTTTTCAAATAAAATTTTACAAAGGAAATTATTTTCAAACAGCGCTTCACAGATGTCCCTGCAAGATTAGAATGCATCGTTGCGCCTCACTCCAAAGCAAAGCCAACCCCAAGCAGGAAAAGAGAATTTGATCCTTAAAATGCAATTTAAAAATAATGCAATTCGTTTAGCTTAATCTGAAAAACAGTTTACCCCATATAGCTTTAGCTGTATTTTCTCCGTGATTATTCTGATGTAAGATCAACCTCCACTCCGGACTAAGCTCTTTTGGCTCTAACAGGTTATCTTCGAAGGTTGCTTTGAATACAGTCCCATCCATTTTACCACTAACTGTCTATGCTGAAGAAAAGCATAGCTGAAGTGGGATGTTTTACTATGTGAGTGGCATGTGCAGACATTTTATTGACAATCATGTTGAAGAGAAATGAAATATCAAGTCAGTGTTGGTCCTAAGCAAGTAAAAACTGAGAGTGTAACTTTTTGAATGTGTTTCAGCAGCAATATTTCCATAGACAGTAAAAATAGATGGCTGTTTTGCAATCCAATAAATAAAGGGGAAATCAGACCTTATCAGTCATTTCAGTTAGGCTCAGCAGGAGGGGAACAAACAGACAGGCTATGAGTTGGCTGAAAAAACAATTTCCATTCTTATTGCAAGAGCAGGATTCTGTCACCTAAGTAATGGAGGAGAGCCAAAGGATCAATGTTTGAAAACCTTATAATAGCCAGTTTGTTAGATCACTGCAGTATGCTCATAATAAATAGGAAACCAAAAATTCCTTTTCAATAGGAGCTCTTAAAATGGCATTACCCCGTCTGGTTAAGCATGTTTCTTGCTCTCTGGACTGATGTGATATGTTTCCTGGTCTAAAAAAACAACAAAAAACCAAAACAGAACAGAAAAGATAAACTAAAACAATGTTATTCTCAGAGGTATTTAGAGATCTCTACCAGTTTGCCCACTGATTGCCCGTAGTCAGTCTGCAGGTTGACATCTTGCAGTTCCTGGAAATCCACCTCAAAATGAATGTCTAGTCCTAAACCTTAATCACCTCAATGAAACACACTGATACAACAGGAAATCAGTATCCAAACACTATGCAGATGATTTTATCTTGTATAATCTCTACTTTATTTTCAGCTCCCCCCCTTGCAGGATCCCCAACCAAGTTAATTCACTCCATCCCCTTTCCATATCGTGCCACAGTCATTAAATTGAACGATAGGGATGGGCCAAACAAACACACATTATGTTGCCTTCTAAAATAGAAAAATAATCTGTGGTCCAGATGCTCTCGCCACATACCACAGCTGCACTAACCCCGCATTATACAACAAGTTGGCCCATCGTTAATGTCAACTAGAGTGCCGGATGCGCCCTGTTTACCATCCTGTCTCTGATCACTCCCAGCTCTCCCCACAACCCCCAGCAGCGTCTGTATCCCATCATCGCTCCTTCTTTATATATATCCTCATAATAACTGTGATGAGGTTATGAGGCCTGTGGCACGCGCGCTGCATTCCTGGGAGATGATACGAAACAGAAATGCATTAAATTCTTGGTCTGGAATCCATCGCAGGGGGTTTATGGTATATGTGTGTGTGAGTGAGTGCACATGTCTGGGGTTGTTTGGGCGGGTTACAATGTCTTGTAAAATGTATTCATATGACTAAAACTCTTCACGTTTTCTCTCTTTATGATCAGAAAACTAAACTAATTTTTATTACGATATGATGTGAAAGATAATCACAAAGTTGCAAGCCTTTAAAAAAGTACAAGAAAATCTTAAGAGTTCATTTGCCAAAACAGATAAATGCTATTTTTTTTTTAATTGCTGAGGCATGTCATTTCCTATTTGCATGGCACTGCTGATAGTAATGTTTTTTTGTTTTTTAGTTATTTTAGAAAACTGAGTAATCTGTTTTTGCAAATGAACTAACCCTAACCCTTCTAGACTGATACCCCTAAACATGATGACTAAGTATTAGCGTCAAACTAATACATATTTATTGTTTTGGATTATGAAAATAAACATGAAATATCACGAGAATAAAGTTGTAATGTTAGGTCTACCAGATACAAGTTTAATTACAAGAATAAAGACATAACATTACATACATAACATCTGAGCATAGCAGCATTAAAGTCGTAATGTTAACAGAATAAAGTCATAACACTCCCAAAATTAAAATGGTAACATTATGAAATAAAAGTACCGTAATCACATTACAAGATTTGGCATAGCATTACAACATTAAAGTCATCTTACCGGTATAAAGTGGTAAGGTGTAATATTACCAGAAAAAGGTGGAACTTTAACTAGTATTTTACAAAACGTAACAATTTACTTTAGTCTGTTAATTTCATGCCTTTAATTTTCCTAGTTTGTGACATTATTGGTGTAATTTAAAAAAAAGCGTTGTATGCCCCTAATTACCCATTGTTAAATAAGATTTCAAGAGGACTTCACGATTGAAATTCAACAGAGCTACAGTTAAACTGACAATGCCCACGTGCATGGCAGTTGGATGTTGTAATTATCGGGGGAAAAAAAGAAAAAAAAAAGAGTTTTTTTACCTTTACAATTCATGATCCTCTACGAACGGGTTCGTCGTTGGATTGCCAACTTGAAGAGGGAGGATTTGCTATCAAACTTCTAGCCAGAGAAAGAAACACGTAGAATGTAGCCAACATTTCAAAGAAGAATGTTTTTTAAGATGACTTGGATAATAGCGCCTTGTGAAAAACACCAGATACAGCACCGGGACTTGCTCAACAGCCGATACCGCACCGTGATGTCACAAACCGGTAGGTGGCAGTAGTGTTCTTTGACAAACATGGATGATGTCTCCAGTAAAGCACATTCAAATGAAAATTACAAGTAATCAGAAACACTTATTTATTGAACAGTATCTAATAATTTCATACTTAAAGTACTTTCAGAAGTTTGTATTCTGATTGTGACAAACTTTTTCTTTAAAGATTGATGTTCAAGTCAGTCACGGTGACACTAAACATCCCCCATCCATGTCAGGAAGTTGATATCCATCCAGTTTGACTGGGTTTGAGCTTGTGCTCAATTAGGAATTAAACTTTTTATTTTTATGTCTTCAGATATGCAGACATGGTAGAAGTGAAAAGTTCCAACACCTGCAGCTGTTATTCCAGCGAATGGCATGTAGTTCTAAAAATTTAGCTGGTTAAAAACAAATATATAAAACTCACTTATTACTGTTATTAAAGGGATTCACAATTAGTTTTAACAATATACTTTAATAAATATTTATTCTGTAAATACAATACAGGAAATAATCCTGTGGGCTGAAAAGGCTGATGTTTGTGCTGCTGCCAAGAGGTTCTAACTTTCTAAGATCTAGATGGAGAGCTATGCTAAGAGCTCCAGTTTCTAACTGAGGCTTCTGTATTTACAGTTAGCATCAGGATCAAAACATTTTCTCAGCTCTATCAGAACCATGTGTTACAATGATTGAAGGGGTTACATTGTGTGTTTTTTTTTTTTAAGTCCATCAACTTTGATTTTGATTTCATGGTAGCTTTTGATAATGGTGTTAGCTTTAGCCAAAAGGTAAAAAGTAGACCACAAGGCGATCACATTTGTTTGTCTAAACAGATATCTCATGTATTGCAACTCATGAAAACTTGACATGGTGTGGTATTGTCTAGATTTACACCATTCAAACTAAATACAGTAAAAAGCAACTCCAGTGATGTTAGCCTGTTAGCCTGCAGTCTTGAAGGAAAGCACTGCATTCTGAGAATGAGCTCTGCCATTTAACAAGGTGACAAAAAAAGTCTCAACTTATTTTTATTCTTATTATTAAGGTCTTAGGGCAGAGGAAAAGTGGGACATCTTAAAAATTACTTTTGTAGAGATTTTAGACAAATAAAACATTTATTCTACTTGTAGAAAACGAATGGTTGTTGTTGACACAAAGTAAACGAAGTGTAGCTTAATATGGCTAACTGACCGAACTAAAAGAGGGTAACCTGTTAGCTGCTGAACACAGCTAGCCACAGCGCTACCTTGCTCTCCCCATTTATATCATGCAGTTACTTTGTTCACCATAAACAGATTTTTTTTCAGTTTTGTTATCATTCAGGTACAACTTTATCGGCCATTAGACACGCTAACACCCAAGATGATCCCGACTTTCAATACAGACACTGCGTGATTTTATTATCGCTGTCTGGGCAACCACAATGTTTTACATCACGTGGCAACGTTCAGCCAATCATGTAGCATAACGTCACTGGAATGCGCAGGGCCCGAGCAGATTTGACACCGTTCCAATAGAACCTAACTATGCCATGAACCCAGCATGCATTGCAGTGGTGTAAAAATGGCAACCTTCGTGCTTGAAAAATATAACTAAGAGTATATTATTTTTGAAATAATTATGGGTTTTTATGCATTACAAACAGGTTTATTTTTAAAGAAAATGAAAATTACAACATATTTGAGCCAAAAAAACCCAACAACAACAAAACCAAACAAAAATAGTCTACAGCGCTGGAATATTTTTGACTGTACATCATCATAAGCATGTTTTGCTCCCGTGACTCCCGCCATCTGAAATGGTTTTAAGAAGACCAGGTAATTCCAAAATCTAAAGGGTGTGAAAGTTTTAGGAATGTATTTACAGTAAATAAGGTTATTAAGACACCCGAGGGACATTGAAGGCTTAAGGAGCAGAGGGGTACCGTAAGAACTGTAAAATAAAACACCTGCGGAACGTTTCCCTTCTTGCGATGTATTGCACATGACAGTTCATGGACCCCATGGGTGTGATACAGGAGTGTTAGAAGGTCAGGGAGGCATGTGGAGAGACAGAGATTGAGACAAAAATAGCATTTTCACATTAAAGATTTCCATGGAAAATCCAGTCTCCCCCACCCCACTCGAGGGTTCCTGTAAGGGCCAATGATGCAAACAGATGTCCTTCTCTGCCTCATGAAAACGAAAAGCCCTTGTGGGAATGCAGATTTATCAGCAGGATTCCATTCCATGAGAAAACCCAATGACGACAACTGAAAGGACTGCTGTTGGCTCATTGTTGGAATGTCACCTTCAACCTCATTTCACCTGCAGGTCGTCCTTCGTGACCACAACCACATGTTTCTCTGCTAACACACCCCCTCCAAATATTCTAACATTTCACAATATCTTGTTAGATTTGGATTTGTTTAATGTGGGACTAACACCACAGACTGAAGGTTTAGTTTAGAAATTTCGTGAGGTTGAAGGGTGCAGGGAGACAGGATTCAGGACAAGGAATCTGGCTCCAATCAGCGCATCTGACTTAGGTTGACTCTGCACCCACAGGAAGTCCAAGCCGAGGCCGCAGCAAGGAAATCAAACCCCCCCTCTTTTTCACTTGTTCCCATGCAGATATTAATATCTCCTGACAAGCCTAGCTAAAGGTAAACTTTGTGCCAGTCTGACTTCCTTTTTTTATTTTTACCTTCTAGAAACAGTAATAGATAAACAGAAATAGATGCATATTTGAATGCATGCACCAAAATATATTGCAAAGTAGGAATGTCACATGCAAGCAGCACGACATGAAAAACTGAAAATGGCAGGTCAAAAGGAGCAAAGATGTAGACACTGTGGATATTCTAATCAAAGTCAGTCAGAGATGCAGGACCAATAGGTGACTGATTGTTATGTCCATCTCCATCTCTGAAGACTGCTTTACGTGGCAAAACAGAAAGAGCTCCAAAAGTGAAGAGACAGTGAAGAGAGGTCTTCCTCCTCCCCCATGAACACAAAAGAATGTGTGGCAAGGCGCAAATATAAAACACAAGTGTTTCTGAGCAGAAGATGAGGATGGAAAAAAAAAAACACCCTCTAACCCCCCCATGGACTGCTGCACTCCTGCCAGGGCTTGAAGTTCTTCCCCTTTTTCAGTTGAAACAGTCAGACTTATCACAGCTGAGCCACATTAGGAGCTGGCCTTCTTCCAAAACATTGTTTACATGCATCATATTTGACCGTGCTGTATGCATGCTATTGTGCTAAAATATATAAATAATACGTAAAACAATCAATCGCAGCAGGTTTGAAAGGAGCAAATAAGTTAAGCTTATGTTTACCAGGTGAAAGGCCCAGTGCCTAATGTAGTGGCGCTCTGCTGAGGTGTTACAAAACATAGAGTGCAGGTGCAGATTCTTCTCCTTGAGACTCAGTTCTTCTTATGTGCTTTCAAGCTTTGTTTGTTACCGTGAAGCCACTGACAACAGCAACCGTTATGGTTAACAGCTGATAGGTGAGCTTTGCAGGATGAAGCCTTTGTCATGGATCCTTTTCATTCCATAATTTTTCTTCATAAATTTTCCATCAGACTGAGATCCAGATTGTTTGCTGTTCAGAACCAATGAGTTATTTTTCTTTGCTTACAGCAAGTGATCTGAAGACACGTTACAAAGATAATTCAATCAGATCATCCAGTCAGATTAGTTAAAAGTTTTCTATTTGTGCTACTAGGTGACTGCATCCAGTCATTGACTTTACAGGACACACTCCTCCTTAATTGAGCATGTGGCCAGAGAAGACATTTGCTTGACTTTTCAGCAGTCCCTCACACAGAACATGCATGCAGCATTGTGGAGAGGAAAAAACTCCAGCAGAATCAGCCTCAGTGTGACCGGCCATCTGCTAAGGCCGACCGGGGGTTCGAGGAGAGAGAAGCAGACATAGAAAAAGAATAGAAGTCAGGATCTACAAATATTTTGTACGTTAGAATTAAGCATAATGATGAAAAGTGGTCTCCATGTCCTCAAGAAGTCTAAGCCTAAAGCAGCATAACTATAGAGATAGCTCAGGATAACCCGATCCACTCTAACTATAAGCATTATCAAAAAGGAACATTTAAACCTAGTCCTAAAAGTGTTAATACTTAACGTTAATACAGGACTTAAATCATACCAAGATTATGAGTGTCTGTCTTTACTACTCTTTGTTTCCCCCTTGTTAGAATATAATTTTGTTTACTCCTTTGAAAAATACAAAATGCAAAGTTGTTAAATATATTTTACTTCTTTCTGAAATGCAAAAATGTTGCTGGTTGAAAAAAGATAACTTTTTTCTTTTAAGATGGAGTATTTTCCTTTGTTTGTTCTGGGAATGAAACATTCAGGAGAACAAAATAAAAAAAATAAAAAACTGAATTTTTTGGCATGCTGAGAAAATTGTTGAACAATGTAACATTAAAAATAACACATTTGATTTTGAAAAGCAGATTTCTATTTCAGAACTATCACATTGCATAATGATTGCAATATCTGATTGAATGGGTAAAATGGTAAGTTTAATTGTAAAAGTGCTCTGCCGTCAGGCCTGGATGCAGTTAATAGTTCAGAGTTAATTAGAATCCAATAAATTCTCCTGTAAAAAGAAAAGTAGCTCTAACAGACTTAACCTGGGTTCCTTTGCTATAGACACATGCAGAAATAGCATAGTATTTGATATGAATATTATGGGTCTTTGCTCGGGGTGCCATTAAATGTAGGGAAATATGTTTTATGTATTAACATACAAAAGAAGTTTATACAGTATACGTGTTAGCAGTACTGTGTACAATATGGTCTATACAGGGGTGGACTTGGACAAAAAAATCGGCCCTGGCATTTTGGACTAGACTGGTCCACCACATTTTATTTGGTGTACTGAATGTGTATACCAACTGTGCAATACCAACTGTGCAATACCAACTGTGCAATACCTTGAGGCCAGGTTAATGGAAATTAGTGAGATTGGACACTTAAAATACTTTCCAAGTCTTAATTTATTAACACTGTAAAATGCAAACTCGACCACAGCACAGCAACAATTCTTAGGTCAGGGAGAGAGAGAGAGAGAGAGAGAGAGAGAGAGAGAGAGAGAGAGAGTCACATTATATCATCATAAGAAGTTATTGTAAGTTGTTCATCAGATCTATTCAGTCTTCCAGATACTGTAGGGTAGCATTGGACAACTGTGCACTCATTGTGTAAAAAAAGGATGCCAATGACAAAATGATGAACCATTAGAAATCCTGTCATAGAGGATGCACTCAGTGTAGGCTACAAAAAAATCATTTCAAATTAGCCACTAGTGCTAGCTTGAAGTTTATGGGTAGCAGCACCTGTGTTTACTAAACTAACTTTACCATGGAACATTAACCAACATAATTTTATTGGGGTTATGTTATTTTATCATATTCATCAAGGGGTTGGTTGGTTTATCCTATCATCATTACATAGCTTGGGGCTCTGAAAACTGTCCGGCTAACCGCAGGTTCTACTACTGCAGCGGCCGCACTAACATGTTCACTGCTCGGTTCGCCGTCGCCTCCACTACAACCACCAACACCATCATATTTTACATCAGACACCGGAGCAGATGAAGGGCCTGCTGTTGGGAACATGTCAGTCAGTTTGACACATTTCGCAGCGTCCGTTTGAAGAACTCCTTTCTTTGCGTTTCTTATCCATTACTACTGTGAACGCCGCTG
This sequence comes from Cyprinodon variegatus, assembly GCF_000732505.1. Taxonomy (NCBI): domain Eukaryota; kingdom Metazoa; phylum Chordata; class Actinopteri; order Cyprinodontiformes; family Cyprinodontidae; genus Cyprinodon; species Cyprinodon variegatus. The sequence goes on from NW_015151495.1 coordinate 13,700, forward strand.
GACAAAGTTCCAATGGAGAGTGAAGGTGTTTTTCTACTTTATGATTGGCCT
>NW_015151495.1:16896-22294 GCF_000732505.1 Cyprinodon variegatus
GACCTGAGTAGCATTATCTTTAAGTACATAAGTAAAATTTCTGCCAACTTTTTTTTTCCAGTGAGTAACTTCAAATAAAGAAAAAGAAGCATGTTTTAAACCAAAAGGCACAACAGAAACACAAAACACATTGTATATGTTAAGTGAGATATTTTGTAACTAGTGAGCCTCCTGTTTCATTTGGAGATCAATTAATGATATAGTATCTGTATATTAATACTGAAAGTATTATTGGTCTTCCCCCCTTTTTCCTCCAAGCTCGGATCCTCTACCAGAGGCCTGGGAGCTTGAGGGTTTTGTGCAGTATCTTTGCTGCTCCTAGAACTGCACTCTTCTGGACCGAGATGTCTGATGTATTTCCAGGGATCTGCTGTAACCACTCTTCAAGTTTGTGGGATCACTTCCCCTAGAGCCCAAATAACCATGGGTACCACTGATGCCTTGACCTTCCATGTTTTCTCCAGCTTTTCTCTGAGCCCCTGGTATTTCTCTAGTTTTTCATGTCCTTTTTTCCTGGTATTGCTATGTCAACCACAACGGCTTTCCTCTGCTTTTTGTCCACCACCACAATATCCGGTTGGTTTGCCATTACCATTCAGTCCATCTGTATCTGGAAGTCCCACAGGATTTTGCCTTGGTCATTCTCTACCACCTTTGCAGGCGTTTCCCACTTTGACCTTGTGGTTTCCAGCCCATACTCTGCACAGGTGTTCCTGTACACTATTCCAGCCACTTGGTTATGAAGCTACATGTATCCTTACACCCTTACACCCTGCAGTTATGTGCTTGATTGTCTCAGGGGCCTCTTTACAGAGTCTGCACCTGGGGTCTTGTCTGGTGTGGTAGATTGGGGCCTCTATTGCTCTGGTGCTTAGGGACTGCTCCTGTGCATCCTTGATGAGTGCCTCTGTGCTGTCCTTCAGTCCAGCTTTGTCTAGCCGCTTGTAGGATTTCCTGATATCTGCCACTTCGATTATGTTCCACTTATCCTCCCATGACGGAGTCTTTAGCACCTCATCTTCTGTTCCCCAACGTCTGAGACATTCAGAGAGGATGTCATCTGTTGGAGCCATTTCCTTGATGTACTTATGGATCTTGGACGTTTCATCCTGGATAGTGGCTCTTAAGCTCATTAGTCCTTGGCCTCCTTCCTTACGGATGGCGTACAGTCTCAGGGTACTAGATTTGGGGTCGTACCCTCTGGTTAGGAGCTTTTGTGTCTTAACATCTGTGGGCTTTACCTCCTCATTTGGCCAGCTTATTATTCCTGCAGGGTATCTGATTACCTTAAGCGCAAGGGAGGGGGAGCCTATTCCAGAGCTCGCGAGAACTTCGGCTGATGGTCAATACAACTTTGGTGCTGCTGGCAGGAGTGTTTAACTTCCAAAACAACAATGATGCATCTGCAAGATATCATGGTCATGGAGATGGATCTAGAGTTGCTAGATATGGAAGAGGAACAGATTCTGTTAATCTTTTCGATTAATCTTTCATCGTAATGTGGCAGTTTTCTGCAGATCCAGGCTCAAGGTGAACGGCTTTCTGCGTCAACCGACAGTGACTTTGAGTAACAGTAAAATAAAAAAAAACCTGTTCCAGGTGTGCATTTAGGTAATTGAAAAGTAAAAAATGTAATGGCTGTACCCAGCTTAGCAGATCAGCTCAGATAAAGTTTTCAATCTAGAGCCACGTTCCTCAACTCCAGCGTCCTGCAACATTTAGAGGCATCTTAGAGGTGCAGGACGTCTGACCTGAAATAGAGGATGAGACTTGATGTGAATGAAGGAGAGTACATACAGTTAGTCTCAGAAAACACTCAGCTTATAGCAGGGATAATATCAGTGGAGATATCTGCATTTTTTTGTCAAATTTTATTCCAATATTCTTTTTTTTTCACACTAAACCCTAAGAACCACTGAAATAAACCTTGGTAGACAAAGTTTTAAAGGCTGAGCTTTAAAAAAAACCAAAACGCCTTAAATCCAACAATTTCACAATTGTTCTCTAGAAAGTGACGGAACATCTCTTAAACCACTAAGCTATAATTAAGAAAAGCTGAAAGTGATTCTTTGGTTCAGGGCTATAGATAATCCCCTCATTTCTAATGATGTGTTACACAAGCATTTAGCACGCTGCAGGGCCAGAGTAACATTTCAGAGGGTTTGAATCACTCAGGGAAGAAACCGGAGGGGGTGTGATGGCTAGAGATACAAGCCAGATTTATTGTTTCTATCGACAGTGAATGCAGCATTGGGTGGATTAAGATTTGGGGGTTTCAGCACGCAAAGCTGCAGATGACTCACGGAAGCAGAATGCGATGGAACAGGAAATATAACGTGTAATTACAATAATAGCATCAGAAAGCTAACAATAGTAAACATGCTATTTTTGAAACACATTCATTGGCCTCCTCAAAACTGAGGGAGAAAATGTGGAATGTGGAAATGATATCAGAAATGATTTCAGAATTTGTTCTGCTTGTTGGATTTTTCTGAAATAAAAATAAATAAATAAAAATGAAGCAACTAGTTCGCAGATAGATGAAAACCCAGAGCATGTGATAACGCCAAAAAAGGCTGACATTATAAAAAAATATCCATAAAGTTAAAAAGACAAACACAATAGGTTATACATTTAATTTATACTTGTTAAACCAAATAGGGCAACTCCTAGTAGGAAGTTGAATAAAAAATGAACTCCAGTCAAAAACAGACACAGTAGGGTCATAAAGTGTATGATTTTTCTTTAGCAGCTAAACAGTGAATTAAACATTATCAAAGAAAAAGGGGTCTGACATTTTCATCTAAGGTGGATATCCACTATGAGACATATTCCAATAAAAACATCCAGAAATCTCAATGTATGATTTTTTTAAACGTATTTATTTGCATGTGACTGTTTAAAATAAGCTGCAACAGACTGTTGACCTGTCTAGGGTGGACCCTGCCTCTTGCCCATACACTGTTGAAATAGGCACCGACCCCACCGTGACCCTGATGGAATAAGTGGGAGTAGATGAATTGATGGATGTTTCAAATAAGTATTTGAACACCTGCCAATAAGCAAAAATTCTGCCACACAAAGACCTGTTAGTCAGCCTCTAAAAAGTCCCCCTCCACTTCACTCATTTACTTAAATAAGTGGAGGTTTTTTTTAGGTCTTTACCTGTACACCCCACACAATGAGATATACCCCTTACCCACTTGCCGACTCCAACTACTAACATGCCTAAGACTAAAGAGCTGTCCAAAGACGAAAAGCCCTGTAGCTAGAAAGGGCTACGGGGCAATTGCAGCTTGTTAAAAAAGATCAGCTGTTGGTGCAATTATTAGAAAATGGAAGATCTTCCTCAGACTGCTGATCCATGTAAGATCGCCCCTCATTGTGTATGAATGAGTCTAAGAAAGGTTAGGAATCAGGAAAGAACTGCATGGAAGGAGCTGGTCAGTGCTCGAAGATAGCTGGCACCATTGTGTCCAAGGCTAAAGTGAGTAATACACTAAGACGTCATGGTTTAAAATCATGCATAGCACAAAAGGTTCCCCTAATTCAATCAGCACACATCTAGACCTGTATTGAAAGGATAGATCTGGGATTTTTTTAAATAGTTGAAATAGTCTTAAAAAAATACACATACATAGTTTTTCTAGCTTAACAACCTGTCATGGTCTTGACGCTGATGGTTGGCTTTTTCATTTGCTCCTGCTCACCTCTCTAATTGGCCCGGCTGATGATTAACGCCAATCTTTTCCACCTGGTCCCCTCAGCTATTTATGTTGTTTGCCTGCGCACCATCAGCGGCAGATTATTCGAGCTGTTGTGAGACTAACTCTAGTTCAAGTGAGTTTTTTTTATGATTCTCATTCTGACCTGTTTTCTGCTTTGAATATTCGAGTTTTTGCCTTGCCCTTGTCTGCTCTGTCTGCTGTGGTTTTTGGATTGTTTTCCTGGATCCTGCTGGTTGCAGAACCTGGACTGTTTCACCGATCTCGGCTTGGATTCTTCTTAAGGACACTGATGCCCCTTCTGCATTGGCTGGCGCCATCTCATCATCTCTTGGGGCTCTGGAAGCGGCTACTGCTGCAAACACTGGACAATCTCCCTCCCGGATTCCTCCCTCTCCTCTGGTGTCGAACTGAACTTTGAACCAGGTTAATGACTTTAGCTCCTAGATGTGATCAGCCTGACATTCCAGTCACTGACCTGTGTTTTCCATCTCTGCAGAGAATCCGGTTATCCGCCCCACAGTCGCTCTCTGTCTTCGGTCTGGTCTGTCTGTCTGAATATTGGGTCCTAGTTTTTGAGGTCATTACATAATTATTTGTAATTATTTGTGCTCTTCTACTGTTACTACTTTTTCTCCGGTATGGTTCCAGGCATTTCTCTGAGCAGGACAGCAACAGTGACAGTAGGGATACTGTCATATCTCAGCCACAGACAGTGAACATTTCACGCAACTTCATGTCCAGAAATCTGAACAATCTCTTTAATTTTGCTCACAACCATTTTGATGTTCTAGAGTAGTGTTCCCCAACCTTTTTTGACTTGTGTTTCCCTTTGTCAATGTTGTCTTCCCATGAGACTCTGAGTAGCCCCCCTTAGTGATTGTCCAAGAGTGGAACATACAATACAAGTAATAAAATAAAATAAAAAAATAAAAGCAATTTTACCTAATCTTTTAAATTGAGTTTTTAATTCTTAGGCATTCTGTTCTTTCAATTTCAAGTTAAAAAAAACATTCATATGTTGCCTGGAAGTTAGTAAGGAATCGAAATAAATGCAAAATAAAATCATGTCATAAACCTGTACCTGAGTAACTCCCTTATAATCACATTTAAACTTGACGTATTGGGAACAAAATACAGAACAAAAATTATCGTCACACTGACCTAATTAGTTTTACTCTGTTTTCATCAAGACACCTGAGCTGCTTTAATGAGCTCCAATAGCTCAGTGTCAAAATCAGCTGTTCCCAGACTGTTCTCTGCATCCAGTCTGTTCCTCTGCTTGGTTCGGATGTGTGTCACAGCTGAAGGTAAACTCAAACTTTTTGGTTAATAAAAGCTTCTTTAATTTTTTTAATTGGGTCCTCACAATGCAAAACAGATCCTAGCCATATTTAATTTTACTTTACAGTTGTGGACCACTAGGTGTACGCGTACTCCCTGTTGGGAAACACTGTTCTAGAGGAGTCGTGGTAGAAAGTTCTTTGGTCACATAGGACTAAAATAAAAGCTTTCTGGTCTTACCGTAATTCCACTTGCCATGTTTAGAGCAAGAAGAATGCAGAGTACCATCCCAAAAACAGAGTCCCTACTGCGAAACATGGGGCTCTCTACCACTAGTAAACCTGCTCTCAATCTGCAGGTTTACTAGTGGTTCCTAGAATTTCTAAAAA
>NW_015151495.1:27844-43706 GCF_000732505.1 Cyprinodon variegatus
AATAAATAGTTTTGACTGTTAAAGAAATGCTAAAGAACGTTGCATGTGATGACGTCACGAGTACGCTTCTGTTCCAATACACATACGTGCTTGCGTGCACGCGTTCTCGTCAAGTCCGATCTTCCTGCGTTCTCGCCAAGAACGGACTTGACGAGAACGCGAGTACGTACTCGCGTTCTCGTGAATTGAGAAACTGCCTTTCTGTTAGTCTGTCTGTTCAGTTTTATTTCATGGTTCATGTCCTGGGTCCTGGCGGCCAGTGGAAAGAGGTTTTTGTGTCTGTCTCGTCTCCTGATCGTCCACTGTTCCTCGGTTTTTGGCTCTAAATGTGGGGAGGTTCAGCTTTTATCTCAGTAAGCCTGGCTCCGGGGAGGAGACCAGTTTAAAGTCCTGCATCAAGTTCTGGTTCCACATCCTGTCTCGGCTACCCTCTTCCACTGAGCCTGCTCATCTGCACCTGATCCTGTGTGTGACCGTCTGGTCATGCTTCTGGTCCCAGTCAGACTCTGAACCTGCCTGGGAGCTTGTGGATGCCTGGATCCTGCCACCTGTATGTTCCAGCCTGATCTGGATCCTGGTCCTGTCTGTTCCTGTCTGTTCTGGATCCCTGACCAGGATCAGCTTCCAGCATGTCCTCTGGGACTGCAGCACTTGTGGACATTCTTGGACTGCACTGTTAAACCAGGTAAGCAGCCAATTCAGATAATCGTCTTCTGTCAGATGATCGTGGTCACTTACCTGTGTTTCTCCTGCGGAGTGTCTGTGATTGGGCTGTGCCCCGCTTCCCATCCTGCTGTGTGCTCTAGCCACAGCTCCACTTTAGTTTTTGTTTTATTAAACTTTTTGAACTTTCCTACTGACTGTCTCTCCTTGAATACTGGGTCCATCTGTCCTCTGTTCATGACACATGATGGGTGGTATTTACACAGAAAGACCTTACCTGCTGGTTGGTGGTGCCATTTGTGCTCTATGCTGTGGCTACAATGTAGTTAACCAGTGCAGTGTGTCTATAGATGGATCCATTAGGAACTGTGTTGTTAAATGCTTTGAGTCCTTAGAATTGAGAAGGACCAACACAAATAAAATTTTACCACCACTCAAAGAACATTGATCTGTCACGTATTCATACAGATATTAGACAAAAAAAGCTCAAATCTAACTCAAAACCTTCAGATTGCAAGACTACTATATTACCTAGGGTGCTAGGGTGAGTATAATGTTGCTTTTAAGCTGGCTGTTTTTTTCTGCTTTTTAGGTTTTAATTGTATGTTAACGGGAAGGACAGCAGCACAACCATCAGCATTATTTAGAGGATTGTGCAGCAAGACCCTGTCAAAAGTATAAAGGATATCAATAAAAAAATTTGCAGGCATTAGCATTTTTTTGTGATTAAAGTCAATTTAGATACATTCAAGATTAACATACACGTCACATCAGATGTTTCATCTTTAGAAATAAAGGTTTAGAAGTTCGGAATACAGGTTACACATTTGATGTCAATCGTTATTTTTTTGCTTACAGTATGTAACTGTCTAGTTTTGATTTTGTTTAGCCTTGCTATAGTGTTAACAAAATCAGATTAAATGTAAAAGTGCATATTTTTATAAACTTGTCCTATAATAATGCTGTATAGAGCAAAAACCCTTTTGATTAATTAAATTCATGATTAAAACTTTGAGAAAACATCACATTTTAGAACATGCATGTTTTTATTATTATTGGTGACAGATTGATCCATATTTATGCTAGGCTGTCCTTAATTCGAATAGAGCTATAACTTTTACACAAGCAGTCACTGTCGGTCCCTGTTATCAACTGTCTTTAGTGTTTTCACAAGAGTATATACCTTTTAAGGTTCAATTTTAGCCCAACAGCTTGACCAACACGGCTTTATTTGTACCATTTAACGAGAACCTTATGAATTATCTGTATCCTTCTGTGAACAATCAAGGTTGTCATACTTTGGAATAAAGAATAAATCAGACAGCAACAGTTTGTTTGGGGAAGAATTTTATGAATTAATAGTTTACCGCCAGCAACGTCAGTAACTCAAAGTTAGATGGTCTTTGATTTGTGTACAAATTACTAAAATAAAACCATTTGCAGGTTGAAGCGTGCAGATATTTTGGATAAATTACGAGCAGGCAAGGATAAGAGAAGATATAATATTGGGAGAAGATGTGAGCCCAACCCTGGGGGAAAAATAAATTTTCATGCTTTGCTTTTAAGATTCATGTGTTTGTTGCCATGCTCACATTAAATCAGATTTTGTGAGCAATTGTTCCTGAGCCAAATATATTAAACAGCAAACCCTACTTGCAAGGGATAACCATGGATAACATTTTAATGGCTAATTTAAGGTAGCTTTGCTAATGATGGGAGCAACCTGCATCTTGGCTTGGGATGTTTGTGGTTCTGTTGTACTAAAAGGAGCAATAAGTAATAATGACACCTGATGAAAAAAACATGACCAAGATGTCTACAGAGAGGGTCTATTGGTATTAAGGATTGTTAATTCCATTCAGAGGCATATATCACAATGATTTTAATACATTTGACAGTTACTCTCGATTTATCCCTTGAGTTGATGGCCCAGCAGGGATTCTTTGGGCAGTACATACAGTAGGTGCAATGTGTTTATAATGCTCCTGTGGTGATGCTCTGACTTTATAGAGCTGCTGTGTCTGTGGCTGACTTTGACAGCATGGTGACATCCCTGGGATGGCCGGTCTTGGAGGGACATTGGTGAGGTAGGCTTGGGCTTTTCACCTCGTCTGTTTCTGTTTGGCTATGACACCATCCTGGAGAGAAATATCAGCTGTGCTNGCAATCAACTGGTTTTCCTTAGATAGAAAACTTTGTATCAATTTGACTGTATGATCTGGTTGAACTGTAAAGTGCCTTGAGATGACATGTGTTGTAAATTTGGCACTATATAAATAAACTGAATTGAACTGAATTGAATTGGATGCATGATAATTTGGGGAGGTTTTTTGCACATGGGCCAAGATGACTGGACCGTATGACCGGGGCAATGTATTGTTATATTTTGGGGGACAACCTCTTTATCCTAAAGTTGACATGAGCCACAGAAACGGTCCACATCCGACTAGGAGAGAATTTCAGAAGCAGAAAAAGAGGAGGACCATGAACTTATGTTTGGTATATATTGTCACTTCATGATATTGAATATTCTTGAGCAAAACATTCAAAATGTGTGTGGAAACAAATGTGTGTTATTTAAATAAAACTCCTAATATGAGTGTTTATTATGTGTGTGCACTTTTGGTAGAATTCTGACTTCATGGTGGATGCATTTGTATTCATCTTAATAAAGAGATACTCTTACAAAAAAATACAATGTAAACCAAAATTTATTTGTGCACCCTATAAACCAGCCCAAGAGAAACCATGATAGTAAATGTTTCACCAAGCTGCTGATATGGACGTTAGTCTCTATTAGAGATTTCTCTCACAGGTGTTGACGTTTTTGGCATCACAATTCCCTTTTCGGCCTGCACGACATCCAGTGGAATGCTAAGACTTTCCAAACTGATTCCCTGGAGTGTTCAAACTTTCAACACAATGAAAAGACAAAGCCGAAAACAAGTTCCACAAATTTCACTTCAAATATATCAGTTGGACTTATATGAGTCATTATTTCCAAAGTCTTCCCAGATTGTCCTAAACTACCTTTAAAAACTAATCCCTCCTGAGCTTAATTTATAGACCGAACAGAGTTTATTTTGTGGGTACTTATTTTGAGCTCTTGTTATATCAAAGTCTAGGAATTTAAGTTTGATAAATTAAAAAGAGGTAATGCAATAATATTGTAAACATGTACCATAAAAAGTTATTTTTTCATTTTTTTTCATGCTTTCTTCTGAAATTAATTGGCTTCCGTAGCTGGCATACAACATGAAAGAAATAAAATAAGGAAAGCTTGAAACCATGAGACATAAATAAATGCAATTTTCCTCAGTTATTTTTTAATGGAACAATTGAAATGCAAATACGTTCCAGAGAATGATCAAAGTCAGAAAATCCACACCTTTAGTTGGTTAGTTTTTTATAGAGATTTCCAGTGTAGGGTAAATAGAGACATTTATTCAGAGTTACGAATATTGGGATGATTGAGAAAAGATAAAAAAATCACAAAGAAGAAAAGCTATCTTATTGGTTAGCTGTTGTCCGTTACCTTTTTTGCTACTCTTTGTAGCCTGATGAGCAGAAGCGGATTTAAGAAATCTAGGGCCCAAGGCATGGGTTCCTGTGAAGACTACTCGAATCCTATCCTAAGTTCATCCAAATATATGTAAATTTATAATAGTATTCTCTCGGGTCTGAGTGCCAAATACAAAATTCTATTCATGACAATATAATCTTTCTAATTGCAACTTTTCTCCTGAGTCTCTCCAGCCTGAATTGTCAAAAAGTTTATCCTTTGTAAATTATTATATTCTCCAAGAGGAAACATCTGATGTCACATTAATTTATGAGTTGACAATGTAAAAATACAAATAAATAATATAATTGGATAAATGGATAATCATCCTCCGTCAATTTATCATGATCACTAACCTGTGTTTTTCCTCCAACGGAGTTTCCTGTCTGTCTTGCTTTGAATACAGGGTCTTTTTTCCTTTTCTATGACACCTGGTTTGTTAGATCTGTAAGCGACTGTTCTGAAAAAAAATACTGCTCATATCTTTCTTCACTCTTGATTAAATTATCGCATAGATCTCATATAAATCTACTTCTGGGTTAAGCTGGAAACTAATTAATCACTTTTCACCTTATGGGTGGCCATTGTGTTATGCTCAAGGCCCAGTTATAGTATCCCATATGTAAGGACATCTCTGTTTATAAATTAGACTGCACTGACTTGAACCATGCTTACAAAGCATTAAGATTTGGATTTGGTTATTCTTGGAACAGCTGGGCTAAAGTAAAAACAAGAGATTAAAAATATTACCTCAGCTAAACAGTTCAGGCTATTATTTCTTCATCAGAATAAATGCAACATAGAATTTGCCCCCAGGCAAAGTGATTTTTTCCACTTGAAAATTCCTTAACTTGTTGTTCTCCACAAAAAAGGAAAAACAGATGCACTCGCACATACACGGCATGATTTATTTATTGTATCTTTTCGATTTGTGCTTTGTTTTTTGGAAAAACGCTGAGAGGAATGTTTGGGCTGCTTATTTGGAAAAATGCACTTTGAGGAAACATTTTCTTCCAGAGAAGTGAAAAAAGCTTTGCAGTCACATACCACAGAGACTAAGTTACTGAAATGTTCACAGTTCCTGTATGTCATTCTCAGAAGAAATAAAAACACGGGGTGAAATATGGAACTATAAATAGTTTCAGAGTAACTAATAATATCCCATGCTGGCTGGCTGGCTGGCTGGCTGGCTGGTTGGCAGGGTTCAGCTCGCAATGTTCTACTGACCCTTAAATGTGGAAATTCATTGCAGGTTCAACCTGACCGTCCAAAGAAAACACCACTTTATCTCAGTTGAAGCACATCTGCCATGAAATCACTTCATGTAACAAACACTGAAGAGAAAAAAAACACAAGTTTGCCATTTTAAATCCAGGCAAAACAAACCATTTTGTAGGTGCAGAGCACTGTTTGTGTAACTAAAAATACCTGAAGTCATGAATATAATACAAAACATATATTTTAATTAAAATCAATTAAGTTTATTGATATAGCACCAATTTACATCACACATCATCTCAATGCAATTTTCAGAGACAATTTAATACGATAATATGGTCAATTGTGTTCAAAGTTATCTATTTAAGGAAAACCAGCAGATTGCATAGAGTCATTGACTTGCAGATGCACTGCTCTTGGGTGAACATGTGGTGACAGTAGACATTCACTTGCATAGTATGATTGAGCCTACAGCAATCCATCACACTGAACAAGCATGCGGTGACAATGGAGAGGAAAAAAATCCAATTTAACAGGAAGAAACCTACGGCAGAACCAGGCTCAGTGTGAGCGACCATCTGCCGAGGCCGACTGGGGTTCAAGGAGACAGAAGCTGACATACAAAAGCATTATAGCACTGATCTATCTGTACTTTCTTTGTTAGAAAAGGTAGCTATAAAGTTCATGCTGAAGAGATAAAAGAGAGTACATACAGTTAGTCACATTAAAAGCTTAGCCTATTGCTTTGTTTAGGATATAAACAGGACTAAACACTAAAAAACAGGACCAACTCCATCATCTATAGTGCAAGACTACTATATTACCTAGGGTGCTAGGGTGAGTATAATGTTGCTTTTAAGCTGGCTGGGTTTTTTTCTGCTTTTTAGGTTTTAATTGTATGTTAACGGGAAGGACAGCAGCACAACCATCAGCATTATTTAGAGGATTGTGCAGCAAGACCCTGTCAAAAGTATAAAGGATATCAATAAAAAAATTTGCAGGCATTAGCATTTTTTTGTGATTAAAGTCAATTTAGATACATTCAAGATTAACATACACGTCACATCAGATGTTTCATCTTTAGAAATAGAGGTTTAGAAGTTCGGAATACAGGTTACACATTTGATGTCAATCGTTATTTTTTTGCTTACAGTATGTAACTGTCTAGTTTTGATTTTGTTTAGCCTTGCTATAGTGTTAACAAAATCAGAATAAATGTAAAAGTGCATATTTTTATAAACTTGTCCTATAATAATGCTGTATAGAGCAAAAACCCTTTTGATTAATTAAATTCATGATTAAAACTTTGAGAAAACATCACATTTTAGAACATGCATGTTTTTATTATTATTGGTGACAGATTGATCCATATTTATGCTAGGCTGTCCTTAATTCGAATAGAGCTATAACTTTTACACAAGCAGTCACTGTCGGTCCCTGTTATCAACTGTCTTTAGTGTTTTCACAAGAGTATATACCTTTTAAGGTTCAATTTTAGCCCAACAGCTTGACCAACACGGCTTTATTTGTACCATTTAACGAGAACCTATGAATTATCTGTATCCTTCTGTGAACAATCAAGGTTGTCATACTTTGGAATAAAGAATAAATCAGACAGCAACAGTTTGTTTGGGGAAGAATTTTATGAATTAATAGTTTACCGCCAGCAACGTCAGTAACTCAAAGTTAGATGGTCTTTGATTTGTGTACAAATTACTAAAATAAAACCATTTGCAGGTTGAAGCGTGCAGATATTTTGGATAAATTACGAGCAGGCAAGGATAAGAGAAGATATAATATTGGGAGAAGATGTGAGCCCAACCCTGGGGGAAAAATAAATTTTCATGCTTTGCTTTTAAGATTCATGTGTTTGTTGCCATGCTCACATTAAATCAAATTTTGTGAGCAATTGTTCCTGAGCCAAATATATTAAACAGCAAACCCTACTTGCAAGGGATAACCATGGATAACATTTTAATGGCTAATTTAAGGTAGCTTTGCTAATGATGGGAGCAACCTGCATCTTGGCTTGGGATGTTTGTGGTTCTGTTGTACTTAAAGGAGCAATAAGTAATAATGACACCTGATGAAAAAAACATGACCAAGATGTCTATAGAGAGGGTCTATTGGTATTAAGGATTGTTAATTCCATTCAGAGGCATATATCACAATGATTTTAATACATTTGACAGTTACTCTCGATTTATCCCTTAAGTTGATGGCCCAGCAGGGATTCTTTGGGCAGTACATACAGTAGGTGAAATGTGTTTATAATGCTCCTGTGGTGATGCTCTGACTTTATAGAGCTGCTGTGTCTGTGGCTGACTTTGACAGCATGGTGACATCCCTGGGATGGCCGGTCTTGGAGGGACATTGGTGAGGTAGGCTTGGGCTTTTCACCTCGTCTGTTTCTGTTTGGCTATGACACCATCCTGGAGAGAAATATCAGCTGTGCTACTGCCCTCAACACCATTTTTTACAGATGTTGGAGGCCTGTTTTGCTTCTTACGTATTTTACAGTGTAGTCCTGTTTCTCTGACTGTGGCTGGCTGGATGTGCTGGAGGATTCTTCCTGATAAAAGGGAGTTTTTCTTCTCCACTGTCGCTAAAAGCATGCTTAGTGTGAGGGATTGCCTTCGACTCATTGAGTCATTGATGCAATCAACCGGTTTTCCTTTGAATCAATTTGACTGTTTGATCTGAGGAACTGTGAAGTGCCTTGAGATGTTGTGTTGTGAATTGGTGCTATTTAAATAAACGGAATTGAATTGAATTTCAGGGTTTCTGTTGTGCAAAGACCACTGGGTTGGATGGGGTCTGGACAGATGTTAATAAAGACAGGAACAGTCTTCCTGTGTGGAGGAATCCCTTGGCTTTGTTGGTATTTTGAGCAATTGTCTGTATTCCATTGGCTAGGTGTAGGTGAGATCCTTCATTTTTTTGTGTTAAAGGGGTACTTTTTTGATGAATGACAGTCTTTGGCAGATGAGGCTTGTGTCCATGAGTAGGACACAGATGGTGGCCTTTGCCCTGATCAGCTTAAAGCTGTAATGCATGGCTTGTTTTTGTTTAGGCTGCCATACTGGCTTCATAGAGGGTTCCTTTCTTAACTGCCCATTATGTGAGATTTACTATTCATTGGAAAGTATGCACTGAAAATTGCTCCAGTATAACAAGCCAAGCTATGTAAGTAAATCTGTAGTTTAAGTTTTACAAGCTTAAAGCAAACCAAGATTTTATTTGATCGGGTTTCTGTAATTTCGAACTTCTAAAATGGGTACGTCTATTGAATACTGTTTATTTATTGTGTTTATGTGAGTCTGTCCTGCTAGCTGCATACAAAAACAACGTGTGCGTTGTGTCATGCCATAAGCCATGACATTAATTTGGAACATTGGTGAAAGATGATGAAGTTTTATCCAACTGTGCAGACTCCAGGCTGCATCACCCTCTCTGCAAACAATCCTAGAGAAACATCACAGGGACATGTAATGCCCCCCACTGCAGTGCTATAAAGGCTGATAGACTGCTGCAGTCCTACATTTGGGAAGTTCACTTGAATGGATGTCTATACAGGCAGAAGAACCACACTCCTAAGACTGCTCAAAGCTAAGGGGGGCTACTGGTAAACTGTATTGTGTATTTTCCACCAAGTTGAGGGGTTTTACAGTTGTCTCTCTTAGTGTCAAACTCATGCATTTTTTTTGTCAAATTGCTGCGTAGTTTTTGATAAAAACATACCAGTGGTCTACTTTGGTCAGAGCTATAGTACCAGGCACAATTTCAGAGAATCACAAGGTGTTTGCTTGAGTGTGTGTTGCATGTATAGGCATTAAATATAGTAACCACAATAACAATCATCAACACAATATCTAAGTTTGCAATATCTCGCTTACAGGGTATTGCTGGGATTTAATTTTTAGTTGGATGTTTTATTTCATGGACAATGCTTTTCCAACTCTGTGTTCAAATTATCTATTTGACTATGGAGGAATTTGGTTTGATTATTTTTGCTAGCAAAGAAAAGGTTTTCTAAATGGAAATTTGAAGAAAGTGTAATTCAGAGATGGAACTTTGAAAAACATCTTAACCAAAAGAATGATGTTGTTTTTATGTCAATTCTTTTTTTATTGGTTTCTTTTTATTATTTGCATATTTCCTTTTTTAAATGAAATTATTTCTCTTTTCAGATTTGATTTGTGATTCTAGAATGAGGGGTGAATGTGCATTTCTATAAAAAAAAGGGCAATATTTTCTAAAAAAAAAAAAAAAATTAATCTGAGAAAAAATCTCTGAAAACTCTTTTTGATTAAGAAGAACTCCCGTTTACAAAGCCTATTAGTTGCTTGCAACAAAGATGGAACAAAATGCACTCCATATTTTAGTAGCTGGGTGCTAAATCTTACAGGAAACCATATGATATTAAACAAGTAGTCAGATAAATATCGGCATTCACAGCAACAACATTGCAATACCATGTTTTCCTGAGATTATGCAGCCCTGGTTGCATTTAATTATATGATTCACATGTCTTAGGACCATCGTTGTTTACATTCACCACTCTTAATTTGTCGTAGGCCAGGGGCTTAACACCCTCCCACATCCAGCTGGTGGAACTGTTATGTCAGGGTTGTGTTTTTTTCTTTTGTTTTCATGGTGTGTCTAAGAAATCTCCATCCTGATTTGGTTTCCGTGCTGACTAAATGATTTCTTCTGGTTCCTCTGGCACTCAGAATCTGTTTTGACCAGTTCCCATGTCAACAGGACAGCTGTTTACAAAAAGGAACAGCTGATTATGCTGTTAAAAAAAAAAAAATACAGCTAACCCCCTGAGCAATACTTCTCCACTGAAGTAGTCTGATTGTTGACCTTAAAAAGGTATGACCTTAGACTGAAACTATTGGAGATTGTTTGCATGCAACAGAGGAGAAGGAAGTGTGAAAAACAAACCCATTTAGCATAAAAGGAATGCAATATGATTAATTTTACCAGCATATGAACCATTCGTTTATTAAACAAGCTTTTTGTTTACCTTTGCTGAACTATTAATATGATTTAGCCCTCATGTTCCCCTTTCCAACAGTCTATTATTTGGATGATTTGTACAGTGATGGTAAAAACAAAGCATAAAATCTTTATTTTAAGGGTTTTACATTTTAGTGTATAATAGAAACAATTGAGTCTTTACCGTGTTCTAATATTAAACTATAACTTTAAGGGTAGAAATACAGCAGTTGATTAACATGATGGCAAATAGGAAATACCTGATGCTCTCTCTCCATCTGAGATGGGTTTCCTTATTTTCCCACCAACTGAAGTCCCAAGTTTCCAGTGTTCCCTTATTGGATCTCCCAATAATATAACCCAAAATTTGCAAAGACCTAATAGCTCAGTTTGAGTCTTTGCATGTGCCAAAGGCCGTCTCCAATGTATATTAGCCTATTTAAAAAGTTTAAAAAAGTAGTCCCTTCTCCAAAAACATTGGATTCTTGATTATTCTGATGGATCCATAGGAGCTTAAGTCTTAAATTGATGCTTGCAGGAGGAAGACGACCTAAGGCAGATTTCAAAAAACAAAATAAGGGATTAAGCCAAATTATTTTGGGTATCTGGGCTTAATAAAGCCTTGAATCTGTTTCACAAAAGCAGTAACACATCCATTACTATGGGGATTTAATCTGTGCAGTTCATCTCCTCCAGACCAGGCTAGCACCCAACTGCTACTCTTTTCATTCAGTCAGCCTCACACTGATCAGAAAACCAACAGACTTTTTTTTTTATTAGCCTTCAATAAAAAGCACTATTACATATTTTTGTTACAAATACTGTTACAAATTTATAATTTGCTATCTTAAAATTGTTTCAGTTTTATGTGTTTTTAAAGACAACTGTTGTTCTAAGTTTGAAAGAAAAACTATTAATAGCCAACAACTGTGGCTGATAAACAGGTAGATGTGCTTTTACTCTCGTAGGCCATGAAGGTTGTTTCAGACATGTGTCATTCTTTAAAAATGGTGTGTCCATATTTCAAATTTCCAAAAAAAATGTACCTGCTTTAGAGTTACTGGTTTTCTGTGGATGACATCTGCTGCCTGTGCAGACTGCAGCCCTGCACAAAGCGGACCCTTACCTTTACCATTACACAGAGGATTGTGTGATTTTTACTATTGTACTCAATTCAGTTCAAAAATACTTTATTTATCCCAAAAGAAAATTAAATGTTTCAGTAACTCTTTTTTTTTTATTTTTTTTAACCAGTTGTTGTAGGTGTTGATAGCCACAGGTACAGTAGGAAGGATCTCCTGTAGCATTCTTTCTTGCACCAGATCTGGAGAAGCCACTGACTAAAGACACTTTGTTGTTGTTAAAAAATCTTGCTCCTTGTTGCCCATGATCTTCTTCCCTTTATGAAGATTTCTTCTTTGTGAAATAATCTCCAGAGGTTCTAGAGGAATTGCTAGAACAGAGCCGGCCTTATTTATTAGCTTTTTTAAGTAATTTGCTCTGATACTGTTATCCCAGCAGATGATGGAGGAATAGATCACACTGTCCACGACAGACTTATAGAAGATACCTTGTTGCCAATGCTGAAGGACCTAAGCTTCCTCTAGAAGTACAATCTGCTATGTCCATTCTTATAGATTCACAGTTGTGTCTCCTGGCCAGTTTGTTTTCCAGGTAAATACCATGGCATTTATACTCCTCAACCACCTCAACTTCTTCTCCCTTGATGTTAACATGATGCAACTTGTTCCTTTTTCTTCTGAAATCTACAATCATCTCCCTTGTTTTGTTGACATTCAGAGTCAGATGATTGTTTCCACACTATTCCACATAGCGGTTCACCAGCTCTCTGTACTGAGCTTCTTCACCATCTTTGATGCACCCAGTGACTCCAGTATAATCTGAGTGTTTCTTCAGGTAAGAAAGAGTCAAAATACCGAAATACTTGAGTACGGTATGTGAATTAGTTCTGGGTACTTATAGATCTCGGTTTATGTCAACGCTCTGCTTTTTTAATTCAATTTAATTCAATTCAGTTTATTTCTATAGCACCAATTCACAACACATGTCATCTCAAGACACTTTACAGTTCACCAGATCATTCAGTCAAATTGATTCAAAGTTTTCTATCTAAGGAAAACCAGTTGATTGCATCGACTCGAAGGCAATCCCTCACACTAAGCATGCTTGTAGCGACAGTCGAGAGGAAAAACTCCCTTTTAACAGGAAGAAACCTCCAGCAGAACCAGTGTCAGTGTGAGCGGCCATCTGTTAAGGTCGACTGGGGTTCAAAGAGACAGAAGCAGAGATACAAAAGGCAGCTGTAAAAGTCGTCCCGGTCCAGGAAACACACAGCCAGGCAGACGAGCTCTGAGCCAGCTCCCATGTTAGAGGATGAAGAGAGCACATCCGGCCAGTCACAGTCAGAGAAACAGGACTACACTGGAAAAGCAGACCGATCTCCAAAATCTATAAACAATAATGTTGATGGCAGCAGCACAGCTGATATTTCTCTCTCCTTTTGCCTTTATGTTTTGAAAAAAAAAAAAAAACCCCAAAAAAAAACTGATGTGTAATTAAGAATCTTGTATGTAGAATGTCGAGTGCCACAATACAACAACTAATGAAATAATGTTTTAAATGTTACTAATTCATTAAAACTTTAAATATATATTATTATTACTATTATCAGTATTATTATTATTATTATTATTAATTACAGATATATTTAATTTACAGTTGATTTACAATTCCATGTTCTTCTGCTTAAAGCTACAGTGTGTAATAATTACAGGGATATACAGTCAGAAATATAATATATTATACATAACTATGTTATTTATCATCATCTACGAGCTCAGCCTCTTAACCTTAACATTTGCGTTGCCTTAGAATTCGTTATTTATAATTACATAGGAGCGGGTCTCGCAGCCATGGAGGCAGACATCTTTGCGCTACGGCAGCGCAGAGCCAACAAACTAGCGATTGCGAGATCGCCCATTACGCTCGAAAGTAACTACGGCAAGTTGTTTAAGTCTACATGAAATCTATACCCTACACAGACTAATGAAATACTATCTATAAAATTATCTATGTAAACAAACCTCATCACTTGAGAAGGTAGGTGATGCGGACGTCGTGGAAGACATTTTGTCCCGTAACGCTCGCCATACTGTTGGGGGGTAGAAGCGGTTGGGGGGAGATGTTCATGTTGCTGCGGTCTGTAGTCTGGACGTTAGATGTCGCTGAAAATTACACACTGTAGCTTTAAGCAAATCATGAATTTTTTTCAACTGTCACACATCAATCAAAGTCAAAGAGGCAGGACGATTCCATCTTTATATTTATTGATTTATTGATTGATTGACTGTATTGATCTCACAGAGGAGAAATGTACTCGTCACATCAGGTCAAATAGTCAAAAAGAGATTAAGGGAGTGTGAGGTTGCATTAGTCAGTAAGCGGAGCAAACGTTGATTCTGCTGAAGTCTTTACGCAACAGTAAGCTTTGTCATAAGTTTATTAGAGAGATAGGATGATGGTTAACGGAAAATCCTAATGTTCAGGCCAGAATTAGTTATAGTTAGGCCTCTAACATTCATACATTTATAATATGAATTAAATTACCTAAAGGCATCTGATTCCTTTATATGATCTGTGAGGCTGACTGTATCTGTAGCAGCAGTGATAGAAAGTGGCATGGCTCAGTGCATGATTCCCAAATCTGTCCTTTTCTGTTTCTCTTCTTAAACACGCCTCCTTTAATCTAAGTTAAGGGTCTGGTGGTGTGAATTAGAGGGATGAGCCTTTTTTTTAAAACACCTAAAATAAGTAAGACAAAATGTGTCCGGTCACCTTTTAAGACATCAGTGCATTACAGTCCACATTTTTTTCTGATGCCACCAGGCTGAAAAATGTCCCAATGTCTCATCTTGACCTGCTGCTAGGTCCTCATTGGACCGGTCATATTAGTTCTGGATGAATATTGACAGGATGTGGAACAAAAAAAGGATAAGAAAGTTTTTAAACCCAATTCCATTAATGATGTACGCATTGGGCCTTACCCGGCCTTGGTGAAACATCCAGGATGCACTGATCAGGCTAGATCAACCTTCGCTTTATCACTTTACTCTGTGAAATAGGCCTCTGTTTTGGTATCAAATAAACAGTTTCTCAGCTGTAAGATTTCATAATGGAAACACAAAAAAGCTTCAGGAGATTTTAAAAATACTCAGGAGTCTTTAATTGAAAGACATCTTTCAGTTCACCCTTGTCCTGAGCAAGCATGTGGCAACAGTAGACAGCAACAAGTCTCTTTACACACAATACTCCTTCTGCAGGACCCAGCTTAGAATGAGCAGCAGCCTCTGCTGACTGTAATACATGCTTAGTCTTTATTCAGGTCCTTAATTTACTTGCTAACAAACTGCTGCTAATGAGGAGATTTAATGGTTTCTGTTAAGCAGCACCAGTTAAGCATAAAGCACATGTTGTTTCTTAATTCTTGCAGTGCATGTTGTTTCCATAACAACCCAGAGCTAATGTATACATAATAGATTCGGCGTAGCTATTCAAAATCCCAGATTACTGTATTTGAGTAAAGAACAGCCATCTGAATTACTTATTTACACTGTTAGTTTAACAAAATCAGGCAAGAACAAATGTTACTTACTCAGCAACATGTAAAAAATACATGTTTAATGTTACAATACAACTTTTCTCTTCTTTTGTGACACCTAAAACTAAACTCCAGTTTAAGATCCCTGTAAAGTATTCACCTCCCTTTTAATTAATACCCCTTTGTTTACCTTCAACCTTATAATTTGTGTTGTTTAAGCTAACGTTTGAGATGAATCTGGGTGAAATAATCTAAACTAGTGCAAATGTAGATGTAAATGTAAAAAAATATGTATTCAAAGAAAAATAATGATAAAAGTAGATTAGTAGCCTCCTTGCTATCAAGCCCCTAAAAGTTCAACACAACCTATTACCTTCACTTAGACTCTTTACTTAAACTTTTATTGTCATGTTGTATACACAGAGTGTATACTAAACAAAATTTTGTTTTGTACAGCTGTCATGACATTTCCATTTCTTAACATAAAGTCACTGTGTGGTCATTGATAAAATACAATCTTTAATATTCTTCAGGAGTGTCATTAAATGTATCATTGTCAAACAGAAAACAAATTGCACCACAATAAACCTGGCAAGACAGGACCGGCCATGGAAACTCAAAGATCAGGCAAGCAGGGCTTTTTGGAGGCTTCACAGAGACTCCAAAGTCACATGGTCTTGCAGTGCAATAACACATTAATAACTGTGTATGATCTGGTTGAACTGTGAAGTGCCTTGAGATGACATGTGTTGTGAATTTGGCGCTATATAAATAAACTGAATTGAATTGAATTGAAT
>NW_015151495.1:44941-61373 GCF_000732505.1 Cyprinodon variegatus
AAGCCTCGCAGATATCCAGCTGCATTTGAGATATCAAAAAAGTACTCCAGAGTGTTGTTCAGCATGGGGGTGAGTAGAAAATGAAGGCTAATCATGTTTTGGGTGTACTATTCCTTTAAGGCAAAACTATGTATCAGTAAGATAAATAGTACATGGCTCATCTCTTGGTAACATCTCAGAGAGAAAAAAAAAAAAAGTAATAACTTTCAAATTGATCAAATTATGATTGCCACAAACTATTACTCATGCCATTTGTGGATTGTTGATTGCCTACAGTTGGTCTCGGTGTGCATATTTCTGGTCTGAATATCTTTGTGAGGGGTGGACAGGGTTGACATGAACTGTCAAGCAGTCCCTCCCACTGGGTTTGGCATTCAGGTACAGCTCCCTCCCTTCATCTATAAAGCCCCTTAAAAGCAATGTAATCTTCAGACAACTCATAGCTAAATCTTAAAGCTTTGGAGAAAAAAAAAAACAACTCTATATTTGACTTTGATTTTCTACATCAAATCCAAAGAAAGACTGTGGTACGTATCATTTCATGCATTTTTAATAATGTTTGATATCTTCTACTAATATTAGCACTTATTAAATTAAGTGCTATTAAGTGTTATTAAAGTGCCTTAAAAAACTTTTTTTAACGTTTTTTTTATTTTTATCCTTTCAGAAACCAGTGACAAGCCAAAATGAGATTCTTTCTTCCCACTGTGATCTTCTGCTGTGTTTTCACCACTATGGTCCCACTTGTGAGAGGTGACCAAAGCCCCCTGATAAAAAAGTAAGCCGCCTCGTGAACAAGCAGCCTGAGGACATTGTGTTCATGTCATATTCCTGTATAGTACTATTAGCAAATAAATAAACCCGAACTGAAATAACAGTTAATTAACATTAGTTTGAGATCTTTTTAAATTTTTTTTACAGATTTAGATCTGAGGTTTATAGCCATGCTGTCTGATGGACAAAAGGAGAAACAATATCAAATGATTATCATTTAAAAATATATATATTTGGGTAAAATGCTTTCTGCTCAACATGACATTTAAAAACAAAAAAAACTTTTTTTTTCAAGATCATGTAGCTAGTTTGAGTTCATTTCACCAATAACATCTTGCTCCCTCCTCTTGATAAACTGATTTTTTTTTTTACAGGCTTAGAGAATCGCTTCAGAAACACATGAGCAAATACCACAGCACACAGCTCAGTGCAGCTAGTGCGCAGACATCTGTGGGGTCATCGCAGAAGGATGGAGAAACATCTTTAACATCAGCAAGGTACAAACCAGAGGAAGGCATCAGTATTCCTTCCAGTTACATTTAGTCAGCTACTTTTACTTTAGTTTTTTTCTGAACAAAATGTACCTGTCGGAAAACTTTCACTGCTCCGTACTTTATCATTTTTACTTGAATGCAAATCTTTTGATTTCTTGTTGTACATTTACCTCATGTTACCTAACTGATCCAAAAATGCAACAAAAATGGAACAGACACACGCCTGCTGTTTATATTTAAAGTGATATTTCATTGTTCTAATGTTATGTCTTTATCGGCTGAGCCTGATGAGTCTTTAAGAGGCCATAATAAGTACATTTTGTCCATGATATATATTATGACAAAAAGTATTTTTCAGTTTTCTTGCAGATATAATGTGCGGAAAATTCTGGAAATGTTAAATTTTTTTTTTTACCCGAATTTGTTATTTTGTGATCATTATTTAAAATTTTAAAATTCAGGTCATCCTTTCAAACAAATTCCATACATATTTATATGGAATCTATCTGATTCCATAATTTTAATATCAGATAGGTTCCAACCATTTCTAAGTACTTGAGTTGCCTCGTTGCTAAATACTGTCTTTATTTTGGTTGTAGTTATTTTGTTATTAATAATATTTACCTCTGCTGGAGTTAACATTCATTCGAGTTAACTTATGTTTATTTAAGTGAAAATGTATGGCATTCTATCTGCCTCTGGTTCACCTTTTAGTGAAAACACATATCTCAGAAAAGAAAAAGCAATTTGTTCTTTTTCTGAAAGCAAAGTACAACGTTGATATCCTCATCAGATCCACCCACATCTGATGCATCTTAAACCTTATTTTGGGGGATTGTGTTTTATTAATCCACCTTTGAGAGTGTTTAAACTGGCAGCAAGAGACAAGTAAAATAGCTCTCTTATTTAAAAAATATGTTAAACACATTATACTATTTACACCTTTATGTGACTTACTTTTTTTTCTTGTTGGAAAACACCAAACAACCAGATAGGAATAGGAAACCAGATAGGAAAAACAATACAAAAAAGTGTAAAATATTTTACTGCTGGTGAATTAATAAAAAGACCTACATTTACATGACTGTGTATTAAAAGTTTAATTTTATCAATGACTGCTAGTGTGTGGCTCTGTAGCTCTTCTCTCCATCGTATCCGGCTCACTATGGCTGCACTATTCAGTCAAGGATTTAATTTGAGCAGTATTTTAGTTTTGAAAAAAACCTTTATTTTGAAAAAAAAAAATGACTTTAGTCTCCATTCCTCTTCTGTCTAATATAGACGCTTTACCCATGTCTGATATTCGGTTTATTGCAGTTATATCAACCAAACAATTTACACTATTATACTTTTAACCAGAAAATCCTGGTTCTGTCGCCTCTTGACACAAATCCTGTTCGCTTGTTGGCAGAGCTTACAATCTCCCGAAACCAGTTTTGCTCTCCTGCCACACATTAATGAGGATCAGAGATCATTTTTATGTAAAAAAAAAAAAAAAAAGAAACCTTCTGGTTGCTCTATGCATGATTAGATTAAAGATTTGTATTTACTTCTTGTCAACGCTTACATACAGATGACATTAGATGTTTTATCTGTGAAAATACAAGTTTAAAAGTTCCGAATACAGGTAATGTAAGTCCTCAAAAAATACAAATACAAAACAAAAAATTTATAGTACAAATCTACAATCCCTGTTGAAGCTGTCACACACCTCTACAGTCAGTGAGTAGAAGAAGACAAAAACAAAATTATCACTTATATCTTTGCTGAAATGTTGCTTTTAATCAGCGAACAATACAATGTTTTGTTTTACATCGTTTCCCTCTTCATTTAAAGGCAGTAGGCGACCTTTTAGATGCATTAACACCATCCACTGGAGAAGAGTGTAACAGCTTCATCAGGGGTTAAAGATTTATACTTGTAAATGACTGATCCTCACTCATGAATTTATGATTTGTACCTGTTAATTAGACTTGTAAAGGAACAGGTCTGATCAATACTCATAGATTTGCAATGTTCACTTGCAAACTTGTGATTCATTCTAATAAATCTGTAGTCTGTTCTTGGAAATTTGTGATTTACACTTGTTTTATTTTAAAGTTGTACCTTTGTTCACTTGTATTCATAACTTCCAAACTTGTACTGTTACAGACTAAGCATCTAATGTAACAGGTATTTATGAGTTGACAAGGAGCAAATACAAAAATAATACATAATTATTTATGACTTACATTGACACATTTAGACAACTATGCCTATGTTTTAGTTGACTATCTTACCCCATAGACACAGCCTTACTCTGTGATCCTGAGGACATTTCGTGGCTTTAGCCATTTTTTACGTTCAAGTAATTAGGTAAAGAAAATAAAAGTATGACATTAAATATTAAAATGTTTAGACATTAAAGTGTTACTGTTGATGCTTATTGGCTCCTCTTCATTTAGAATCACAAACAAACCTGAAGAAAAAAATCCTGAAAATATTTAACCAAAACACAAAGAACTTGCCTAAATTTAGTCAGATATTGAAAAGTAAAATGTAAAAACATGGAAAATATCCAAGGATATATAAGGTTAAGAGTTTAACTTTGAACTGCATGGCTCACTCGCTACCACCATAGTTGATCTAAATAAATATATTAAAAAATGCTATGTTTAGATTTCAATCATCTATTTTTAATAATGTGCACTTTACACAACTGAAAGATTAATCTGTAACTCTTTTGTTTTAGCTTTCAGAGAAACATAAGATCCTCATCATCACCTGGCTGCAGATTGATCACCTGTATAATTCATGATATTGTTAAATATATACCTAAGATCAGATCTCAACGGCCCTGTGCTCCAAAGGATAAGTTGAAAGACACTGGTTATGGACGGCGTCGTCGAATGGCAGACGACCATCAGCTCACCCTACAGACTGAGGGACCAAGGACAAGCACTGAAGCTACTCGGCAAGACGGCAGCAACCAAAACCTATGCTTCAACGCAGTAGAAACTACTCCTGATAGCTCAGAGTAATATGTGTTGGGATTTGACATGAATGATCCTCTTTTAATGGAAAAGCAGCTGAACTTTGAAGACATGAATTGAGGAAAAACTAGCGAAGCAGCTGGAGCTCTGGAAGCTCACATAAATAAACCCAGAACCACTACTCGCAGTAAAGGGACGGCTTTCTGTGCAACGTACACCACTCGTACCGAACCTTTATCTGTTATTTACACCTATTTAACTGCTAACGTGTATATATGAATGTAGATATTATATTTAAACAAACATTATGATTTTGTAAACGTGCTGAAAATAAATATTTCATTTTAACTTGAATTATTCTGTTTGTTAAGTATGTTACCTGATTAGATAATTTTCTTTTCTCTCACTAGTAGAAAAATTGGTAAAACAATAATGTGATGTATATGCTGTATCTGGGCTCATTTATGTCGGATTTGTGTGACAGATGTGTGCTGGAAAGGTTAAAATGAACTAATTAGGTGCTGTGCTGCCATCTAGATTTGAGTAAAAAAAAAAAATCTAAATAAAGGCTTTAAAAAATGAGTCATTTTAGCATTTCTTTATCTTGACATCACTGATTTAAGTCTAGCTGATCTAAAAATACTTCATATATGACTTAACATTATTCATGAATTTTGGCAATGATGGGAACTGTAATAGATTCCACAGAGCCTGCTTTCAACCAGTGTCAGAAACAATAAATAAATACTCCTATCTCATGGCATCCAGATGCATACGGCCGGGGCGTCATTTCGGGACAGTAACATGAAATTCTGACTTGCATTAGGAGCAAAACATGCGCCTCACATTCCTTTCTATAAATAACACAGTTTATCAGCTCCCTGTTTCAACAGAAACACATGTACTAAAATAAAATATGTCCTCTGGGAAGATGAAGCTGGAGTTGAGTAATCCTTAATGTTTCCTGAAAAAAAAAAAGCATGGTGAGATACAAGAAAAACGTACAGGGATTGAAATTATATAGTTGATACAGGATATTTACCCTGGGTAAAATGAGAATGTGACTTGAAAGGTTTTTTCTTACTTAATTGTTTTCTAATGTATTCATTGACATTAGATTCACCCCAAATGTCAAGAACACCACAGAAAATACACAAATGTCATCCGCAGAAGATGTTCCTGGTAAAATATTGTACTGATGCAGAGAAAAAAACACCAACAATTTAATGTCTCAAATAGTTTGTGGGAAAACCCTTCTTTTTCTAAAGTACAAGTTTAGGATGTATCCATAAATTAGTCCCATGGATTGTTTTGTGTAAAAGACTGTCAGTAAAACATGTTTTAATAAGAACATAGACACTTGGGGCATCAGATTTTTAATCTGTGGAGATACAAACTTACAGTTTGTGAAAACAGCTTCCAAAGTTACATCTATGCAAAAATATTAATATGATTCATAAATTTAAAAGTGCAAATCTACCTCCCCTTGTGAAGAAGCCAATTGGTGGCAGTAATGCACCTGAAGGTTTGAAAATTATTCGATAACTGCCTTTAAAGAAGAAAAATAGCAAAAAAATGAAAAGTACCATGAATTTTCCATGTGAAAATCACATGTAAGACACATGTTAACTCATAAAAAAAAAAAGTTAAAAAACAATCCACTGGATTTTGTTTACAAGTTTGAAGAGGTTTCTCTTCCCATCCAGGAAACTTTTTCAATTCAAAATGTCAGGAATAGTCTTTAGTTCAAGGCTTTAAAAAGTTGTTCAACAAAACCTTGTTTTTGTCTTAAAAACATGCAAACTGACAAATGGGTCAACCCCTTTGGAATGGGGGTCGTTTGGCTTCTTTTGTTAGCCTGCAATACCCCATACCTGTTTATGTCTCTCAAAGGGGGGTTGTTAAAGGGAATTATTGGCCTGGCTGAACAGGCAAGGTCTTCTGCTCTCCTCGCCTGGATGATTGAGAACCTTCACCAGCACATGTAAGAACTTGACTTAGATAAACTTTGCCCTTTTGTATACTTAGTGTATACAAAACAAAATATCGTTCAGTACAGCTCTGAAGACATTTCTATTTCTAAGGTGCAACAGTGAACAAATATAAATATAAGACTGGTATATGATTGACAGTTCCTCCCACATTTAGTGCACTTTTTTCCCCCATTTTATTAAACATTCAGCAGTCTGATGGCAGTGGGGAAGAAGCTGTTTCAGAATATGCTGGCCCTGCATTGGCTGCTGTGAAGTCTCTTCCCAGAGGGCACTAGGGAGAACAGTCCATGGTGGGGGTGTGAGGGGTCATTTATGATGTTACGGGTTCGGGACACGCAGCGCAGAGATGAAATATTTTTAATGGAGGGAAGAGGAGCCCCAATGATCGTCTCTGCTGTTCTCACCTCTCTCCTCACTTTCTTCCAGTCTGAGGCGCTGCAGCCTCCACACCACACAGTGAGACAGCTGGTCAGAACGCTCTCTATGGTGCTTCTGTAGAAGGTGGTGAGGATGGGTGGGGGCAGGTGGGCTCTCCTCATCCTCTGCAAGAAGCACCTTCTGTGCCCTTTTGACCAGTGAGGTGGTGTTTACAGTCCAGGTGAGGTTGCATATAATGTGCACCCCCAGTTATTTGGTGCTGTTGACCACCTCTACAGCTGAGCTGTTGATGACCAGTGGATCGTGGTTAGGCCGGTTCTTCCTGAAGTCCAAAATTATCTCCCTCTTTTTCTCCACATTCAGGATCAGGTTGTTGTCTCTGCACCGGCTGCTCCACCTCCTCCCTGTGGATTACATTTGATAGACTTTTTCACATTTGATTCCTATTTAAATCATGTGATTTATAACTAAATCAAATGTGCTTTTAACATGAAACATTTCCAAATCTGCACGCATACGTGTACTGTTGCATGTGATTAACACATGTTCATTTCACATTTTGTGCATGGGTTTTACATATGATTTTCTATTCGTGTGAAATGCATTGGTCTTCTCTGTAAGGGCAGACAGAGCTGGGATGGGGGTCTCAGGGAATGCAAGCTTCTCCAATGTTTCACCAAATGTAATTATAATCATTGCCAAACGCCTCAGTTTTAGTTTAATGAAACCACACGACACTCAACCAAAAATTAGGGTCAGCATTTAGGGATAACTAAATGCTTTTACTGCTCATGTCAATGTTGGGCTGGTGTCAACATCCGTCCAGCTTCAGGCATGAGCGCCACAAGGTACTTGACTAATTTTCTGGGGTCAAAAAGCACTTTTTGCAGGAGTCCATTCATCTTTTTTTCCCAGAATGTTATGGTGAGTGCATAGTGCTATGTTTTTTTCTGCATATAAAGAACTCTGAACGTACAGATGAACCATATTTGTGTGGATCCAAATTTCTCAGAATTCTTGGAAAATTCCTTTAGATAATTTAACTGAATAGGTTAAGTAAATCTCCAGAACTGGCTCTCCATACTGTGGATTTCCATAGGCCTTAGTTTTAGGTCCTCCGCTTTTTACTTCCTTTAGCTGACATTATTCAAGCATTTAATTACATTCTTTAATCACTATTATGCAGATGAATTTCAGTTGTATAAGTCTTTTAACCCCCAGTCTGATCACCCTTGTACCCAGTTTATCTAAATTCTGTGACTGGCTTTCCTTTCCAGCAATCGGCTCGAGTCCAAAAAAATGAGATGATGATCATAAAGCCTCCTGCACTTCAAAAATCACTCAGAGTCTTGGTTTATTTTGACCATCTCCGAAGTCCAGCAAACTAAAATCTAGATGAAATTTTAAATTCTTCTTTGACTTGCTTGTAAATCTTTCACCCCTGTTTCTTTCAATTAAAGAACATTTCGAAATTCTGACAGATGGTCTGCCCACCAGAGTTAGAAAAAGCATTCATGCATTTGTAACTTCGTGATTAGTTATGCTCTTTTAACTGGTTTGAATAAGTCTTCACTCTCACTTCTCCGAACTGTATTGGTGCGTTCAGACCGTGCGTGTTTTCGGTGTCAAAGCATCTTATTTACATGCAAAGTCTATGGGGGACAGTGCTGAGGGGTCCTGCAGCATGTCCGAGCATCAGGAGCGGCACATCCGAGCGTTCTGGCATCGGAGTGTCCCAGATTAAGAGCATTCTGCACTGGATTCCAGAAAATTTTACTTTTGCCACTGTACACCAGAGCGTCAACCCATCAGAAAAGCTGAAACTGGAATTTATTGGGGGAGATAGACACCACCTGCAGAGCTTCTGCATATGAAGAATAATTAAATATCAACTACAAAGGTAAAAAAAAAGAGGACTGGATTGTTATATGTACAAGGAAAAGAGAGGGAGCTCTCATCATTGTTGCTGACGAAAAATATTAAATTGTATTAGGACTGCAACTAAGATTATTTTGCAAATCGATTAATCTGTAGATTATTTTTTCAATTAATTAATGAATATTTGGATAGCCAAAGGTTCATGAAAGAAGATTTTTTTACAAAATTAGATCAGGGGAAACTAAAACATTCCCACCTTCCGAGTATTACTTTTTAGGATTTTGATATAATTACTTGTCGGTCTCTATACTGCAGTAAACGATTAATCAATAACTAAATTAGTTGATGACTATTTCAATAATCAATTAATCATGATTAATCCAATTAATAGTTTCAGACCTACATTGTATATTCTGGTTCCCCACTGGTTGGCCACTGGAGGAAGCTTTCAGCAGGGATTTCCAGTGCTGCTAGCTGGCGGTATGCTGGAGGTCCGGCTATCCTAACCCTGATGAAGTAACTGCACATAGGATATTTGGAGGAGGACTTTCTTGCTTAAACATATCAGATGAAGCCAAACTCCTCTCTAGATTGTAGCCAGAGAACAGAGCAGATGAACAACCCCCAGGGGCCAACCATCCAAAGCATCCAGAGCATCAAAACATCATAGAAACTTCACCACAGTTTGATTCAGCATCTGACCAGCATCCAAATTTCGGCGTTTTTGACGGCGTAGCATCTTTGGTGTGAACGCAGCATAAGAAATACTACAGCCAGACTCATGACTTGTTCTAGAAAACAAGATCAAATTACTCCTATTTTATAATCCTTACACATAACATATGGAGCACAAATAAGTTGAATGAGTTTGCTAAAAAGTCGACTATAAAGTCCCCGCTCTATATGGTAGTTGAGGGATTTAGGGGTTAGGGCGGACATTCGGACACAGTAAGCTTGTATGAGCTATGAGAACAGCAGCTTTCAAACAGAGCGTGCACGAGGAGAAATAGGCTCATGCATGCTGTTGCATGTACATATTTTTTTAAGAGGAGAGGGCTGGTCTTTTAAAAAATTTGCTAAGATACTCCACAATACCTTTAATTACTTACTTTCTAGATTTTTCCAAAATATAGGAACAGCGTGTTAAAACTAAATACTTAATCATCACTAAGTAGACTTCCGTTTAACACAATCTGGACCTACTTGCTAACAAGGCCATGCCAGCATTAACTGGGCTCTCCCAGAATGTTTAAAGGCATAGTTTGCCATTTTTACAACTGAATGTTAAATTCTGCAACTGGAGACAATATTCTTGTATGTGGCAAATGGAAATAATTTGTAAGTGAAGTTAAGGCAGAGGTTTTCAACATTTTCCAGGCCAAGGACCCCAAAAACTGATGGGGAGTTGGTGAGAGAGGACCGCCTAATTATATATATTGTATGAAATTGTGTTATATCAAACTGGTCCTATAGTCATTCTTTTACAGATGGAGTCATGCAATGAAAGTAATTTCTCCCTGGGATTATTAAAGTATTTCTGATTCTAATTTCTGGTTGATGGGACAGGTGTTGTGAATGAAATGGTGCCCAGCTTGAAAGAGCTCCTGTGTGTCTCTGGATGTGTGCATTGATGACTAAAAGACATCTTCTGCCTCCATTTATCTGTTTACTACAGTGTGTTGAATTCATGTTAATGTGGACTTATAGACATTTCAATTGGTGGAAAAAAATTGCAGGAGGGAATATAAAAAAACAAAGTCTAACCAACCAAAACTTTGAGACCCCCATGCAGTACCTCCGTGGACCCCATAGGTGTCATGGACCCCTGCTGAAGACCTATGCTTTAAGGGAAAACAATGAATTTAGCCTGACTTCAAGTTAGATGTGGGAGAAGAAAGGGCTGCATTTCATTTCTATTAATAAATTAATTAACTTTATTTAGTATTTAGTATTTAGTATTTATTATCCTAAATCATTACTCTGCAAAATTTAATGTTTTAGAAATAGAATAATGTCCCTGATAGGTTGACATGTGGGTACAAAACTTTTACCTGTCAACAATAAATCCAGATTTTCTCTTTAAAAAATTCTATGTCCCCAAATCAAAATCACTATTGAGAAAAACAAATTGCTGAGTGCCAGTGGTGCAGGGGTTAAGCATGCAAAACAAGAAAAACAGTAAAAAAAAAAAAAAAAAAGAATGTGACCAGGACTTAAAAATGACACAAAAGTGTCATTATATATAAGCAAGTAGATATGTTAAAATTGCAAAGGTGTGATAATAACGATAACGAAATTTTTGGCATTTAGTTTCTATCAAACATTTGATCAATTTTATGGTGTCATTTTTATGCTGTTTTTTTTTTATATGTTAGTTTTACACCTAGGGTGACAGAAACACTTTACCTCTACTTTTCTTACAGAGAGCACATAGCAAACAGCTTCTCTGATTCAAACAATTTACTGAAGACCTGAAATAAGTGGTAAAAAAGAAAAAAGCTACAGATTCTGGAAGAAGTAGAATACTTTTCCTTGTTTAATCAAAATACACTGCAAATATTTATTAAACCCTGCATATATGCTTTTTAATTATGTTTCTTTGAAGCCATAGGTTAAAAAAAGGCACAAAAAACATTTTTTTTTGTCTCCTAGTTGTGCACAAATGAAGGTCCCCACATTGGAGGACTGATGGACTGAAGCAGTAATCCGGAGGGGAGAGCAAAAGGAAAAATGTCCTTTATGTTCCACATGGTGGTGCCACAAGCCCAGATTTAAACAGGTAGTTCACCCTACTAAGATTTTATTCAGCCTGAACTGATGCCTGAAAAAAAACACAGACATGAGAAATCATCAGCATTATCTGCAAGACTAATTCTCTCTCTAATTATCTCTGCAGCTGAATTAGTTATGTGGAGATATTCCAGAACAAAAGACATTTCCAGAACATTTCTGTTTCTGCAGAACTTTAACATAAACCACCTGGTAAATAAATAAATAATGTATTTGGTCTCATCCTACATGTGGTTTTAAGGGTTTGTATACTTTCAGAATAAAGAAAAAAATTTGTCACTGAATCATGCATTAGAGTAGAATATGTATAAATTCAGAAAATTGGTTTGATGTCAAATTGAAACTCAATAATTTCTACCGTATCTTTCCTAAAGAGAAGTTAAAAAATAAGCAGTTAGGGTCATATTTTTCCATCTAATGTAAAAAAAAAAAGGTTTTATTAAAATTAAAATTTCTCTAAGTGACCGTTAATGATGAATTTAAAAAGTCTTTGAGCACTAAAACAGTAGGTGTATTATAAAAGTGAAAACAGAGACACATGGTGGTGGAATACTAAAACCAAACCTTTATTGTATTTTGTGGAACATAACTGTGTTATTTAAGCCACAATTTCTTTAATCTTATTAAGTTATTCAGCATCTAATAGGCATCTAGCATCTAATTGGGCCTCTATTAACGATTCACTGAGGCCGCAGAATGCTACCATTGACGCATTTTTATGACCGTGAGGCGGTTCCCTAAAGGGATGGGGGCCCTTCCTCCATAACATCCAGAGGAGGTCTGATAAGTGGGAGGCCAAATCCAAAATAACATTTATGGTTTTGAGAGCGTCTGGCTGCTGAGTGGCACAGTGGGTAGCACTGCTGCCTTGCAGCAAGAAGGTTCTCCCTGAGCATGCGTGGGTTCTCTCCGGGTACTCTGGCTTCCTCCCACAGTCCAAAAACATGACTAATAGGTTAATTGACTTCTATAAATTCTCCTTAAGTGTGTGTGAATGGTTGTTACTCTGTGTTGCCCTGCGATGGACTGGCAACCTGTTCAGGCTGTACCCCGCCTCTCACCCGTAGAAAGCAAACGCTGCCGGCAGCCTGATCAATGCCCAAATTGCCTCTAACATCCTCTGTAATTGTAGATACATAAGGTAGCCTCCAAATCCAAACAGGAGAAATCCGACTATCATAAATCCGAAAATCCATAAATCTTCGATATCCTCCACTGACAACATTGTAATACACACCATCCTCCAAGCCTTCCAGGAGTCTATGGTGTATCCCACAAAGCATGTCCCGGCAGGACAGGAAGGGTCTCTTTGTCCCTGTCTTCCATTTTAGAAAATTTGATCAATTCCATTGAGAGACCAGCTGATAAGATCCATTGTGTGAATTCAGGAGAAATATGAACCGAGGTCTCAGGAAATACAAGACGCAGCAACAGGAAAGTGCGACAGAAAATAGGCTGTATTATAATCCTTGATGCAGACAACAGCTAGGCTACTGCAGTCAATGGTTGGTCTTCTTTTTCTGTTTTAAGTACTGTTTTTCTCCTAGATATAGCTATGGGCTCAGCTTTTAATGTGACTAACTGTTTGTGGTCTCTTTCATCCCTTTAACATGAAAACTGACTTAGAACTCATCTGCTTAACTGTTTCTTTCCCAGACAGAGCCACCTGTGTAGCTAGTTTACTGTTCCCTTTTCTAACATAGAAAGAATTTATAGATCCGCACTTTCTTTTGTGTGTGCTTTTGTATCCCGATTCTACTGGAAGTTTAATCATGTTAAAAGGGACTTTTTCCTTTCCACTGTTGCTGCTTGCATGCCCGGTGTGAGGGATTGCTGTAGAGTCAGTGAAAAAATGCAACCAAATATCTTCTGTAACTACAGTACATGCTAATCCAGGAGGAGTAAATACTGTAAAATTAATAACTCGATAAGATAAACTGGTTTTGTTTATTTTGCCAAATAATGTTTTATTAAATGATTTGCTTAATCATGAACCAATAACCTTTAGTCAATGATTCTTGACCCTCTTTGAAATACCTAGCAGTGAATAGACATCAGGATTCCACTAAATGACTCTTGGTCATACTTGGTTTCGAAATGTAATGAGCATATGAGGAACACATGAGGAACACATGAACACTAATATTATATCATATTATACCCTTAGTGAAATAAAGCTTGCCTAAGCTTCAACAACAGCTCAAAACATATTACTGTAGCATAGCATAGCATCCAGTCCATCCTATTAGCTTTATTTTTGCCCATCAGTAAACACATGAGGTCTTACAGCTGTTTATTCACCAAACTTGTATACTCTTCTCTGGTCATCATGTCATAATGAAATATGGACACTGGTTCCAATGTCCAAAAACCGTGATCATGGCATATGGCACAACAGATACATATATACATAAAGATACATATATATATATATATATATATATAGTAGATAATTAATTACATATAATTATAGTTATAGTATATAATTATATGTATATATACACATATCATTTTTGGTTTTCTAGATTAATGTGTGCAGTTGAAATGATAAAACACAAAAATGTATTGTAAAATACTTACCCCCTTTAGAAAAGAAATTCTTCATTTAAATGCTTTTCAAGATTTAGATCAGCTTTGCTATTCAGGTTAATTTTCCAACTGAAAGCAGCATAGAGAACACAGGCTGTGTGACATCTGCTAGAAATTCTACTGTTAAATCATGGAACCAACAATATCCCAGGCTTTGCTGAAGAATGTAGTTCAGAGGGTAAGCTGGAGCATGGACATGTAAGTATACAGGAGTATATTGCAATATATATTATTATTATCGTAAAGAACTGTAGACATGTCTACATTGATCAGTAAATTGCATAAACTAATATCAAGATCTATGATCTGTATCTGTGACTTCATTGTAATTGTAATCTCATTCCAATCCAAAATTTAGAACAAAGTAAATGTCCCTACCACCCCAATATTGATAAGTACTTAGAGAAGTAATCAGATTTTGTGATATTCTGTAATATTGGAACTATTGAGAGCTCCGTGAACCACGTGACGGTGAGGGAGCAAGGTCAGGGAGGGAGTGCCAGAAATCTACTCAAAAGGTGAAGGGGATGTTACTTGGTTCAAAACACATCGGATAGGAGATAAAAATCCGGCCAATCAGATCCATCAGAAGATTAACTCCCCTCGACTGACAGAAACGCCCCCAAAACAGAGCAAGGAAACTTAATTTTTTTACAAGAACAGACAGAATGGTAGAGTGGGTGTGTTTTACTTTGAAGAGTGCTTAAAGAAAAAAAAGAGTGCTTGAATTATTACACACACCCGTGATCACAGGTATGTGCTGTTTTGATTATTAAATGAGTGGTCGTGATTTTTGGCAGGATCTTCTGAATAGTAGTCAATCAAAGGTGGTTCACTTTCTCCAGTGACAGCTTGCAGAAAAAGATCCACAAGTGGGAAACTACAGGCGCATAAAAAGAATTCATAGGTTTCTGTTCTCCCTAATCCTTTTTCAACCATTTGTGTAAAATCGCCATGCCATGTGAGGACATGTTATAGAATAGAATAGAATAGAATAGAATAGAATAGAATAGAATAGAATAGAATAGAATAGAATAGAATAGAATAGAATAGAAAGGAATGGTAGAATAGAACAGAAACAGAGACATTCTGGTGTTTACAGCAGAAAAAAGATTATAGAAAAAAAATTGTCACACAAATGTGGACCTTAGAAAAATGTATAAGAATAGCATACTAGTGAATAGTAAAAAGATAAACAATAAAATACTCTACAGTTAAGTTATTCAACAATATGAAACTGTGCACCTGGAAAATAAATGAACCAATATACAGCTATGCACATTTTTACAGTAATGCATATTTCAAAAATAGCAGCAACATCAGAGATGTGCAAAATGACAACAACATGTTATTTAACTTACTTAGATAGAAACTGTGCAAAATCAGCATGAATGTAAGAACTTATTGAGGTTTTTGGGAACAGTGGTGGTTATACAGTCTTCCAGCTGCTGGGAGGAAGGATCTGTGATAACGCTCCCTGGTGCATTTTGGGTGCAGCAGTCTGTCACTGAAGGAACACTCCAGTTCAGCACCAGCTTCATGCATGGTGTGGGAGACATTCTCCAAGAGAG
This sequence comes from Cyprinodon variegatus, assembly GCF_000732505.1. NCBI lineage: Eukaryota > Metazoa > Chordata > Actinopteri > Cyprinodontiformes > Cyprinodontidae > Cyprinodon > Cyprinodon variegatus. Next base: position 60,382 of record NW_015151495.1, read on the forward strand.
ATGTTTATTTAGTTAGGATCCTTTTGTTTCCCACCTCTGCACCGAGTCCAGAGGGCATCCAACCCCAGAGCTGGCCTTCCTGATCAACTTATCTAACCGCTTTCTCTCAGCTACTGCTCCAATAGACGGCTCCATAGAAGATGGCTGATGTCATAACAGAGTCATAGAAGGTCTTTAGGATAGAAGGAATATATGTTTTTAGGCCTTAGATTAGGACTTGTTTGGGGATCTTTTCACCATCCCAGAAAATAAGTATGGAATTGCATCAGCCTGTTAATACTTGTTTTATGGCTGGAGGGAATCTAGTGAATCAGCTTGAAAGAACATTGTGATGAAATAATGAAGTAACAGTTAAAGACTTAGGTTAGTAGTTAAAGCTTTGCTGCAAACATGTCTTCTGAATGAATAATATCCTAAAGAACTTACAGCTTTAGGAAAAGGAGGTCAAAGAAAACTAAACTCAGCTACAATACGTCTTACAGGATGAATTACATTTGAAAAAAATTCTCTGAGATTGTTTAAAAATGATCTTTATATTTGACATTCATCCCTCATAAATGCATATAAAATAAGACACAATCAACCCATTGCTGCAGTCTCACGTCGTTTGATAGATGGTATTTTTTTCCATGATGATGTCTTGAAATTTGATCATGACCATAAAATCTGAACCTCGCAAACCGTAATTCCTTTTTTCAAGATGACAAAAAAATGAGGAACAAGGTTGATTTCTTTCATCCCAAAGGGAAATTATATAATAATATTATATTCTGTATTTGTCTTTTAATGTCCGTTAGAAAATATTAGAAAAAAATTATATAAAAAATATAAAGGAAGACAATAAAAAGCAATAGAAGATAAATATGTACATAGAAACGTAGTGCTGCTAGTGCCCGTCAAGACTCTGAAATGAGTTGATGGTTTGTTTAACTGTCAGTTTGGGCCTCTATACTCAGATCTCATCACTTCATAGCCATCCTGCACAACATGTC
>NW_015151495.1:62081-92578 GCF_000732505.1 Cyprinodon variegatus
TATGAATGCCGACAACATAAAACATTTAAGACTTAGAAAATAGTCATCTTGTATACACGAGTGTAAGCAAAAAGAATTTTTGTTTTAAACAGCTTTAGACAATTTTATTTTTAAAAGTGCAGCCTTGGAAAGAGTAATAAATACAAAAAAAAATAGTAATTGAAACCTATGACTGTACAGTTATATACAATATATATAATTTATATATATATATATATATATATATATATATATATATATATATATATATATATAAATTATAATAAATTATAATATATAAGCCTAGTGGGTCTGACCCCGGGGTCTGCTGCCACCATCGGGGGATGCCTCGGGGCAGCCTACAGCGGCCACTTGCGGTGCTCTCAGGGGGGATCCATTGTGACGGATGTGGGTTACTGGCTTGATAGCTCTGCTGCCACTTGGTGGGTCCGGAGTGGGTCTGAGGTCCCCGGGGTGTGTTTCCCTCGGGCGGGTGCACGCCCCAGGGGTCTGTCTATTGTCGTATGTGTTGTGAGTTGTTTGAATGTTAATGTTGGGGAGGGATTACATGGAGGGTGGGGGAGTGGTGTGTGTGGGTGGTGGTGGAGTGGTGGGGTGGACGGTTAGGGGGGTAATGGTGTTGGCCTTGTTGAGCGGTCGCACCACCATAGCCCGAGGGCCAGGGACAGGCAGGGCCCCCCTCTCCGGGTGGGCGTTTGGGGAACGGGGGTTGCTATTGGAGTCAGTGTGGGAGCTGGCTCTCTGGGAGTGTAATAGGCCCCCCAGTTCTTTTCTCTCTATCCCCACACTCCTTCGTCTGCCTGGTCCATCACACTGCCACACATGTAGGACCTTTGGGAGGGGGATCGTTCCTGGAGGGTCCCACCTTCTGATGACATCCCCCACCCCAATTTTATTTTGCCTTTTAGATACTTTCATTCACAACATTTTCACAGCACTCATCTATGTAGGGCATTGTCTGGTGGGGTGGGGGGTAAGGACACCTGGGGGTCGGGCTTATTGTGTGGGGCCTCACCTCGGATGGCTCCCTCCAGCCCCTCTCACATTTAGACATTGGGAGGCCTGGGTGATTGATCGGGGGCTGTGTGCTGGCACCAGCTTCTTTCTGGAGGGGGGGTTGGACTGTGCCGGACACCCCCTTGTTACTCCCAGTTTTAATTACACCCAAGAACAACACACAACAACATAACATTTAAGCAGGCGCAGGGAGGATCGGGATCTTTCTCACACTCCCGTTCTCCAGTTGTGGCCTATATATATATATATATATAATTATAAAAACCCAACTGATTGCATCCAATCATTGACTTATAGAATTCTCTCAAAAGTAGATATTCGCTTGTATTTTGTAATTTACTCAACAGCAGTCCCTCACACTCAGGATGCATAAAGCAGCAGTGGAGAGGAAAAACTCCCTTTTAACAGGAAGAAACCTCCAGCAGAACCAGTACCAGGCTTAGTGAGCACAGCCATCTGCAGAGGTTGAAAGGAGTTCAAGGAGACAGAAGCAGACATAAAAGATGAAGATAGAAGCAGTGATCTATAAATACATTATATGTTAGGAAAGGTCACAGCAAAATAGCTCCACATATGGCTCTGTTAAGGAAAGAAATGTTTAAACAGATTTTGTACCTAAATGCAGTTTAAAACCTGTTCTTTTTTACTTTTATTTGACTAAAGTAAAGACTCTAAGTACTTTTACACCTCTGATAAATAGTTAACAGTCTGTTTCATCATGCAGTGGAGGTTAAGTTTAGTTAACTTTAGAACCAGTTTAAGAAAAACCCAAATGTTGTGAAATATGAAACCGTGGAACTAAAAGAGGGTGTGTTTTCTTTTGTAACATAACTGTAGATCCTTCAGCACAGTTATCACATTAACTCGTGCCCCTGATAGGAATGTGTTGAATATAGTCAGCCCATTGAACAATGACCCAACCATACCAGGCAGGTTAAACAAAGCAGGGTGTGGTCTAAAAATAGCTCTCATCCACTTAAAGGACTATTTGAAAAGTGCTGGTGCAGATATAAGCCTCCTCCAGCACTTCCTCTACCGCCCTGACTGAATGCAGATCACTTCCTGAAAGTCGAAGGGGTTCCTGTCTATTACCAATCCACTTCGAGTCAGGTTGGCAGTGAAAGAGTAAAGCAGCTGTTTATCTGCAAGAGGCTGCTCTGACTATCAGGCTACACCTAATAAGGGTCTCAGCAGTGCTAAGAGGTTTGAACGACGCACACAGTCCTGCAGGGAAAACATCCAGCAGTAAGTGTCTCACTGTATGGTTAACTTTAAGCCTTTGTTTTTCTCATCTTCCCTGTTAGACTTGTCTGGATTTGCATGGCACTATCTGTTCAATCAGGGACTGTGGCTGTATTTGAATTTAGTTGCTGTATTTAATCCTGCTTCTTGTTATGGAAAATCTATAGAATATAGAGTAATAGGTCTATTAACAGTTATGGTTTTTAAAAGAATGTAACTTTTTTAAAGACATAATTTGCAGTAGAAGCGCTTGTGTTTATGGTCCGTACAGCTGGTCCAAACCAAAGACAGAGATGTTTTTGTTTAGTTTCAAGCCGTAGCTCTTTTATGCTCCATCTCTAGAGCCCTTCATCTGAGTGTGGGCGTGTTCTTGCTCCTGTTTCCACACAGCACACACTGACAAGCCTGGTCAAGCACACAAGTCAATACGATTCCTGCTCATATGTGTTTGTTGGTTTTTCACAGTTCTCCGTCATTATGTTCCTTTGATTTCCATTAACTTCCTCACTAATGGGTCCATTAAAGCTTAAAGGAGGAGTGTTTACATGGAGATCTTTTGAGTTTGTAATGAGATGAAACAAAGCTGTCGAGTCATGAAAAGTCTCAGTCTGAAGAGGTTGCATGTTTGGACAGATAAAAGAAAGAAATATCTGTGAGGATTCAGGCGAAGAAAAAGGAGAACTTCGAGTTTTTAAATGTGTAACAAACTGCAGTCATTGTGACAGTGCTGCCTGTAAAAAGTGCACATTCATGAGAGAGGAGGAAGATTAATTACAGAAGTCCATTATCACACGTTTTTGGCATTGGTAGGAAAAATTAGATGCACACAAATAAAGAAAGGAGCCAACATACTGAGGGATCAGCTCTTATTGGGCAGCCTGCCCTCCCCTTCTTTTATGTCCTAAAAAGATACCAGTAATTATCTGTTGTTTTTTTATCCAAATAATCTGAAAATAAATATTTCTTTAATTAAGTTTGAATGCAGTTTGATTCCTGTGGTCAAGATCCTATCATTTTAACTCTGGCTGTGTGTTTAGTGTTATTTCCTACTGGAATGAGAACTAACCCAGACTTATTTGCAGCTTCTAATAGGATAACCCGATTACGCACTGAGGAGATCATTCAAATTTGATCATTCTGAAATGACTAAACACATAAAGGCTCAAACTAGAAAGGCCTGTTGGCGTCTTAAAGCTTTATGAAAGCATGTTTACCCTGGTTCCTGCAAAATAACATTAGTAGAAAAATGCAGAACCATGGGATTTCAGACATCTGGGCCACATTAACAGGCATTCATCCAGTGCTGCCATTACTTTTTTGGTCCCATACTAAGAGGAGAAGACATGCTTGGTGGGTCCCCCTAAATGTGCCAACTGGATGTGTTCCTTTTCGCCACTATTCTGTAAAGACCAGATAGCTTATAGCTTTCCTTTTAACAGATTTACCAGTTTTTTCTATCCTTTTTCACAAATTAAATTTCAATAAAAACAGTTAAGTGGATTGCATGCGTGAAATGAATAGAAGTTCATTGTATTACTGATATGTTATCGATTAATCAAAGTTTTGCATTTTTTAGGCGAATCAAGATGAAGAAAACCGACACTCCGCTTCTCAAGCAGCAGTCAACGCCATGCTTGAAAAGTAAGTCAACACTCCTGTAGGGGGGGAGAGAAGTCTGGGATTTAACATCAGGGAGTGTTAAATTCAACTTACCGTAAAAATATTTTTTTTATCCTAAACAGAATGTTGTGTATATTACATAACACTTCCATTTATTTAGAGCTGCTGCTGTTGTTGCTGGAAAGGAGATTTCCCTCTGTCAGCATGCATGATGTCATCCATAATGCTTGCTGATAATGACTCTAAGTGTGTTTTGCATTTTACTGCAGAGACGGGTTCATGAAAATGAAGGCATTGACAGATATTCCAACCCATAGGCAGTGTAAGATTAACGTTTCATAACACACACAGAAATTATTTTGTAACTCAACCACAGACCAATCATGATAATTAGACAAGTCAAGGCATGGCCATTTTAAGTTTTGTTTTTCTTATCTTAGTTTTACATGATTTTAAACTGATAAAGTTAAGGGGGAAATAAACTGCATAATTCTACAGTGGTGCAGCAAAGGCTACATAAACCTGCAAATATCTACTTGTCAAAGAACAAGATTAAGTTATGTTGATTATTAACTAGTACTTTTCTTCAAGCCATCATAAAATATTTCTATGCATATTCAACTATGAATTAAATTTTCTCTACCATTAAAATTATGAATCTTCAGCCATTATCTTAACTTTTTTCATGCTGTATGGAGTGAATTTGTTCCATTATTTTCCCTTTAACATATTTTGTTAAAGGGAAACAGCCTTTCTTTTTTTTTTTTTTACATCGGGCCCTTGATTTTATGTTATTACATCATGTTCTACTCACCGATATGAGTTTTGTGTCCTTTGGAGCTGTTCTGAAGATATTCCGTTAGGTTATATATACTCATGTCCGCATGCCGGACTGGAGTTGTGACAGGCAGCCCGGGCCACAGGCGGCTACGCTCTACCCCTTATATTCGTCCGCCCACATAATTATATAACATTGATTATGTTTCAATTAATTGGATATTTCTAGTCAGAATGCAACACCTAATATTTCCTTCAGGCACCTGAGCTGTCAGCCACCATTCTATGACCCATGTAATTTAAGGCCCACCCCAAGACTAAGTGAACAGCAGCTGAAAAAAAAAAAAAAAAATGAAACAAAAAGAAAATATCTCAAAAGTAGTAATCAATGTTTTTTTCAGTTTTAAATCCCCTAATTTATTTTCTAAAATCTTTTTAATGTTGTTCCTGACCCCCACTTTGGGAACCGCTGTTCTACATAACATACTTCCTCTTCTCTAAAGGGCGGCATTGACTTTCTTTGCAACACCACATCTCACATTTAGTTGAGCTATTGCTTCTGCAGATGGCTGGTAACCCTGACATGCCCAGACCTGACTCTGTTCTGTGGTTTTAAACCTCACATCACTCAATAGCCGAGTTGATGTTGGTTTTAATCACTTACACTTTGTAACAGTTCTGCTAACAAGTCACATATTAAACAGCCAGAACTTTCTGCACTGGTGGCATCCTATCTTGGTACATGTGACCCAGTCTGGATCCAAAGGTGTCAGATTTTTACCTCTTTTTATTTTGTTTGTCCACAAAAATTTTTTTAAGTTTATTGTTTGATACTGACTCCTGCCATAATACAAATTCTAACAGTCTGTTCAGTTGGACTATCAGCTGTGTCTTCACCTGACTTCTGCACAACACAACTGATGATCCCAGCCCCATTTATATGGAAAGAAATCCCACTTATTAAACCTGACAGGGGACACCTGTGAAGTGAAAACCACTTCATGTGACTACCTTTTGAAGCTCGTCAAGAGAATGCCAATAGTGTGCACAGCAGTAATCAAAGCAAATGGTGGCTACTTTGAAGAACCTAGAATATATGACATACTTTCAGTTGTTTCACACATTTTTGTTAAGTATATAATTCCACATGTGTTCATGCATATTTTTAATGCCTTTGGTGTGACTCTACAATTTTCATAGTGAATGAGAAGGTGTAACCAAATATATGTATATATAAGCTTATTTTAAAGAAACATTGCCCTGTGGAAATTTGGACCCAGGGCTGGAATGGGCATTTGGCCTAGTGGATATATGCTGACTCAAGGCTGTCATAATGTAATCAAAAATGCATTCATTATTTAATACATGACCCTATTTTTAATAATAATTTATAAATGTACCACATTATAATAGAATTTAAGGATTTAAAAATAAATTACCCCTCAAAAATATAAAGAGAGGGGTTTCTTCTGCATCTGAATAAGGTATTATAATTTTCAGTATTTTCTATCTTAGCTTTTAGAATACCAGAATTTGTTCACATTTTGATATATTTTGATTTAATATTTCTTTAAAGATAATATATCACAGGATATAGAGCCTTTATTAAAATAGTTATTTTTACGCTTGTTATTTCATTCACTATATATTCGTTCGTGGAACTTCTGTAAAGGCATATGTCATCTGGTATGCTGTTCATCTCCCCATAAAATATAACTAGGGTAATAGTGGTCGGTCACCACCAGTCCTGCCTTGTTTGGACCAAACTCTTCTCCCCAATACATGTTTTGAGATGTAATGTTGATTCCCAGGACCTTAAGGTGACCTAAAGAACCACAATATCTCATTCCCACTGACCCAGATCACAGACAGCCCCACCGCTATCAGGCTGGTTTAACATGCCAGCTCGGATTAGAGGTCCCTGTTGCTATGACGCTCTCAACATCCTAAAATAGAGATAGAAAGGGACATTTAAGACAGCAGCAGCAGCTAGCAGCTGCATCGGGCATACTGTCACTGCAGCACATAAGCAGAGCCGAAAAGTGGGACAGAGCCAGTTGCAGTTAGAAGCTTTCAGGAGAAGCATCATCAAACCCATCAAACATCAAGAGCATCCCCAGAAACTTTTAAATCTACATTTTCTCACCTAATCTATTTATTAGCTGTTTTTTTGTTTTTTTACTAAGTTGTTTTCACCGTTTTAAAAGCTGAGAAATCAGCAGAAAAAGATTGAGAAACACAAACATGGCCCAAATCACTGCAGAAGGTAAGACAGCGTGGAATCTGAGACATAATTCATCGGTCCGGTGATGACAGTTTTATCAGGAGGATTTAGATGCTCTTTCATGACCTGGAAAACACTGAAAGGTCAGGGTATTTTAGGGACATATTTCCTGTTTCAGGATGATTTGGCATCACTATTCATGATGTGTAAATATGGAAAGTGGATTTCTTTTCTGGGGCATTTACTGCTCAAAACTTTTAAATATTTTGCGATACATTTTTTTGTTGGATTTGATGCGATGGACTAAGATAAAGGTAATGCATCATGTGAAGCAGAAGAAAAAGGAATTATGGATAAAGAGTTTTTTTTTACATTTGCATCTGTTTGCATCTCTCAATCCAGAAATCTTTGATCGTTTTGTATCTAGAATTAGGTGGAAAGCTTCTCTGAACCTCGGTTTAGAAACCTTTTAACAGTTTCAAATGGATTTATGGACTGTTCTTGGAAATTAACATGCAGGTAATCATAGCTCTCATTGTGCTTTAATTCTACCTAACCTCTTCTATTTGTGAAGAGTTCGGTCGATAATCGACCTGTAAACAGATTCTCCCTCCGCCGTTGATCTCTGCAGCTCCTCCAGAGGTTCACTTCGCTTCCTCTCTGCTCACCTTTCCAACTTTGCAGCTTAGATGCACATTCGTGCCTTATGGCATCGCAGCTAAGACAAATAAATTGAAGCTGTGTCCGAATGTCCATCCTAATCACTATATATGGCGCTTTATAGTGATTATGCTATTATATGTGTCTGAAAGTCTAGTGGATGAAAAAACCGTGGACTCAAAATTTCCCACAATGCACCTTGAAAAGTATTGATCATCCATGTTCACTTGACGATTTGACATATTAGACTTTGTTTTTTAGTCTTAGACAACTTTTATTGTGGTTTTGTATACACAGAGTGTATACAAAACGAATTTTCATTTAGTACAGCTTTCCAGACAATAAATGAACATTTCCATAAAGTGCAGTAGTGATCAAATCTAAACAGTGGGGGAAAAAAAAAAAAAAACATGGTGCAAAAAATGCATTGATGCATATCCCGGAATGTTTTGCACGGAGAGATCTCCGCGTGATCATCTGTCCGTACAGACAGTTGACTGAGTTCAATATAAAGTTCACTATATAGTCCAATCTATTTAGTGATTAAAGGATTTATAGGGGTTAGGGCGGCATCCGGACGCAGCATATGTTTTTGGATCAAAGGATGTATGGTGATATGTGTAAAGCTTTGAAGTATTGCTTTCTATGAGGGTTGGGTTAGTCATGAAAATGTAATAATTATTATTAATGGCTTCGTGACTTTCTCAGTTTAGTTCAAACCAGCACAAGCTGGTCGGGAGGGAAGGCCTGAGTCATGGCATAACAACACAACAATAGGCCCGTAAGCAACATTACCTGGGTGGGCCCCATATGAAGTACAACACTCTGGATAACCCATAATTTCAATTTGTAGAGTAAAAAATAAAATACTCAAATACGTTGTTCTTTTAAGATCTCTATTGCGATTTGAAACATATGATATGAGCGTATTTTTTGCCAACCGTCTAATGAACCCAGTTTCTGCTTACCGATATTTACGCCATTGCCCTGAGTCACTACAACATCTGAAATAACTGCCAAAGTTAGCCTGGAAGCCCTCCGAGCTAACGGCTAAAGCTGAAGTTAGCACTGCGAAGCACTAAACATGGAGAAATCCTGTGAAGGAGCATTTCCCCAGGTCGCACTGAGTGGAAATGGTGCTGATCCACCCTCTCTAGTACAGTAGGATTCAGTGGTGATTGGTACCGGGCTGATGGCGATGGTTCACTCACTGTACGAATCATGCTGTGAGTCGCTGTGAGTGATTCATGCCACCGATTCCCTCACTCATCTAATGAACGAATCAGGCGCTGATTTCTTCATGCGGTCAGGCTGAGTTGTGACCTGAATAAATCGCACCTTCGTTATTGCAGTACTCAAATAACACTGAGAGTGGTGCTGTTTCAACGACTTATGTATTAAAACAATGAACCTAGAGGATGGAGATTATCTGGAATAGATAATAGTGATTTATGTGACAGTTTTATCAGCTGTAATCTGGAAATTGATCTTTTTAATAAATAGCAGATTATATAAATCTAAAAGTCACCATAAAGTCTTCTTTTTCATCTAATTTATTTGTCTGAGTTGACTGATTTCCAGTTGGCAGAACTTCAAAAAAAAGTTTGGTGAGAACATTAAAAGTTTGTCTAATGACATATTTTGACATGTTTTATGTTTTAGCTAACACAAAAGGCTGTAAAAGACTAAAGGCATTGCTTATTGCCTAAATGCAAAGCTGCAGTAGCAGTTAAAGCTCTCTGAAGAGGACACTGATAGACAGAAAAAGCCCAAATTCAAAATTGCCGTCCCATGAAACTGATTTGGAGAACAAATCTTTTGAACGAATCATTTTAATGTACTGGTTTCAGTGATTCAGTTCAGAACTGTTGTTCCTATCACTGCTTTCTGACTCTTTTTATTTTTTTCTCTGAAGCTATTAGTTTACTACAAAAAATACTTCACAGTGATTATATTACCTTTGCTGGTTCATCCTATGAAATCCCCACAAAAGTTTTAAAAAAGTATTTGAAACATGACAACATAGGAAAAAAATCAACGTTTTTGTTTTCTCTGTCTGTCTGTTTGCCATGTTTTAAATGTCAGATCATCAAATGTAATAAGTTGAAGTCTATGTCATCCTCCAGGCAGCTCAGCTGGCCCAGAACAGAAACAATGTGCACATGTTCAGAAGCTCAGCCAGGCTGAAGCTCAGGAACTGGAGCGGCATGAAGGCAAATAGTCCTGGGGTTATCTGGGGAGGTGCCAAGAATATTCAAATTTTTGAGTTTCGTGTGGAGGCTGCAGATGGGGACTTAGTTATCTGATACCCTGGAAAGTACATGCTCCATGTTCTGCCTGTGATTCCAATATGTTCGCACCACTGATGTCTGAGCTGTCACAGTGACCCGCTCACTGCCTGAAACATCAAAATCAACAGTAACAGTGTTGACATGGTGGTCCGGAGAGCAAAACGTCTCCAGTGCAACAGAGGTTTTCACAGCAGGACGGTTAGGCCCGCCAGCTGAGCTATTAAAAACATAATAACTCCGCTGTTGTTCTTCTGATCTGATCGAAATACAAATTCTCAGAACCTCCAGATAAATATAGCAGCAAACTTCATACCATGGATGCAAAAAATATTCAGGTCAGCCTAAATAAACAGGCCGGTTTTATTATTACATCTTGGGAAACATGCTGCAGTCCAAACAATGGATTCACATTAATCAGTTAGTAAAATGTTTATTCTTAGTTTAATTTATATTTTCTGCTCACATTTATAAGTTAAACCACACATTTCCAAGTGTTTCACAGGAATTTGGCTTGATAGACCAACACAAAGTGGTAAATAATTGAGAAAAAGGACTGAAAGAGGAGGACATATTTTTATTGCAGCATCGAGTAGATTTTTTTCAGATGCCTGACTTTAAGAACAACAACTTTGGAAGTCTGTTTGTGGTTATCCATGTCGTTTTTTTTTTTTTGCACAATTAAGTATAAAGTATTAGCTTTAAATTATCTTAAATAGTTAATTAAAATGACTACAAATCTGAAAAGTAGTATGTATTAGACTTTACCATGTTGGTGTGTTTTGTGGGATAAGTGAGCTGACTGATGGGGATGTGCATGGACCTAAAAACCGTCCAAGAGGACATTTTTAGAGGCTCCGGTAGTCCTCTGGGTGAAAGCTTCCCTTTTAGCAACACAATGAAACTAAATCGAAGCATGTGTTGGATTGTCCTAGTCGAAGTCCAGACCAAATTCTAAACACAATCTGTAAAAAAAAAAAGGACTCTTAAAAAAAAAAAATCTCCTTAAAGGTACACTATGCAACCGGTGTTGATTTTCCAGCGAGGCTCCCCCCAGAGGGCGAAAGTAAAAGTGCACTGTCGTAAATATGCACAGCTGTGTTCCTGGTTTCTCCGTCAAGCCAGGCGCGGTTGTTTTGAGCTTAGCAGACAGGTGAACGCAACGAATGACTACAAAGATCGCCACTGTGCTAGCAACGACCATGCTTTTAACTGGGGGCGTGTAACAGTTCTCGCCGTAAAGCAAGACCGACTCTCGCGAGACTTCTGAGCCTGTGGGTGCGGGCCGAGGGCTCCTGCAATTGCAAGTGCGGTATTTCCCCCACAGACCACCAGGGCGGCCGAGAATACCTTTGTTCAACCTGAAATGACTCATTTAATCATCCAAAACGTTATGGAACACATTAATTAACTGAAAAATGTTGCATAGTGTGCCTTTGAAAGCTGGCTCTATCCAATGTGATTGGAGCTACAGTGGGGCAAAAAGTATTTAGTCAGCCACCAATAGTGCAAGTTCTCCCACTCAAAAAGATGAGAGAGGCCGGTAATTTTGATCATAGATATACCTCAACTATGAGAGACAAAATGAGAAAAAAAAAATTCCCATTCATTCTTTCCTTCACACGGATCAGTCCTCCTGGTCCCTTAGCAGAAAAACAGCCCCAAAGCATGATGTTTCCACCCCCATGCTTCACTGTAGGTATGGTGTTCTTTGGATGCAACTCAGCATTCTCTCTCCTCCAAACACGACGAGTAGAGTTTTTACCAAAAAGTTCTATTTTGGTTTCATCTGACCATATGATATTCTCCCAGTCATCGTCTGGATCATCCAAATGCCTTGACATGTACTGGCTTAAGCAGGGGGACACGTCTGGCACTGCAGGATTTGAGTCCCTGGCGGCGTAGTGTGTTACTGATGGTAGCCTTTGTTACTTTGGTCCCAGCTCTCTGCAGGTCATTCACTAGGTCCCCCCATGTGGTTCTGGGATTTTTACTCACCGTTCTTGTGATCATTTTGACCCCACGGGGTGAGATCTTGCGTGGAGCCCCAGATCGAGGAAGATTATCAGTGGTCTTGTATGTTTTCCATTTTCTAATAATTGATCCCACAGTTGATTTCTTCACACCAAGCTGTTTACCTATTGCAGATTCAGGCTTCCCAGCCTGGCGCAGGTCTATAATTTTGTTTCGGATGTCCTTTGACAGCTCTCTAGTTTTGGCCATGGTGGAGTTTAGAGTGTGACTTTTTGAGATTGTGGACAGGTGTCTTTTATACGGATAATGGGTTCAAACAGGTGCCATTAATGAAGGTAACGAGTGGAGGACAGAGGAGCCTCTTACAGAAGAAGTTACAGGTCTGTGAGAGCCAAAGATCTTGCTTGTTTGTAACTGACCAAATACTTATTTTCCACCATATTTTGCAAATAAATCCTTTAAAAATCAGACAATGTGATTTTCTGGATTTTTTTTCTCATTTTGTCTCTCATAGTTGAGGTATATCTATGATGAAAATTACCGGCCTCTCTCATCTTTTTAAGTGGGAGAACTTGCACTATTGGTGGCTGACTAAATACTTTTTTGCCCCACTGTATATCCATTTTGAAAGGAGACAGGGGAAAGATTTAAGCCTTGTTGTTGCCTTTCACTTTATATTTACTGCACTACAGTGACCCTCCCCAAATAGATCTCAACGAATTGCAGTAGACAGATACGAACATGAAAATGACAGAGAAAAAATCCCGTAAGCATCAAAGACACCAATGGCAGTCAGGTTGCAGACTCCTCACCAACATGATCTTTTTGTCGTTCAGGCTTTTAAAATGCATTTAAGACATAATAAATAAATGCTTCTTTAGCTTTTAACAACCTGAGAAGACACAGTGGGATGCTAAGCGTTTGGATAAAATGTGTTGACTGAAACATTGGCAGCGGGTTTAACGAGCACAGAAACATGAGCCAGACAACAGGAACTTGTTTACCATCAACTCAAGGTTCGAATGATGAAGCTCTGCAACACAGCAGCCAAGCTTGACTCAAATGTCTCAAGTTTACCTCTGTGAGATGTTTACTGTCGTCTTTGAGATTATGTTGATTTATATAAGATGTTTTATCACATTAAGGGGATGATGAAAGACATGTTAACAACTTGCTAAGATAAATTCAAACTAAACAGTTAAAATCTGATCTTTAAATGATCCTTCATTTATGAGTAGCCTGTTCTTCCTACTTATTCTAATACATTGAGAGATTATGACATGTATACAAGATGTCACCTTTTGTTTTGACTAAAACAAAACATATTCACTAAATGCACACTCAAAATTATTTTTTCCAGACATTCAGCGGCTGTTCCCAAAGATATCCATGAGCGTGGCAGATGAGAAAGTCCGGCTGATGGCAGAGAAGGTGTACGCCTCTGCACTGAGACAGGAAGACACCAAGGATGCCATGGCTCTGTTCAATGTGCCGGAGGACTGTCCCATCGGGCTGCATGAGGACCGGGAAAGAGAGCTGCAAAAGGAGCTGGCTGAGCAGCACTCTCAGGAATCAGTTAAGAGGTACAGCACGGATCAGTGTTTGGCAACATTTATTTTACCCATATCCATTAGTGGGAACTTCTAGTTTTATGACCTTAAGGGTTTGCTTTTACCTTGTTAGAGGAGTCATGTGATTTACTTCTGTGTTTCAGGAAGAAGACCTTTTTGCTGAAGCGCTCCAAGTCCATATCATTACAGTTTCCCGATGACTGGAAGGCCTCTCCCGTGCCCACCCCAGGAGCAGACGATACTTTTACCTCAGATAACTTCCCAGACTTCCAGAGAGTCACCATCAGTGGGGATTACTGTGCTGGGGTGTGTAATACTTAATCAAATATGTAGTTAAGATTTAAACCAGAAACAATCTGACTTAAAGATTGGGGTCAATAGGAAAAAAGATGAGGGACAATTTCAATTATTTATTTTCTGGTTGCAGATTAGTGAAAGATTAATTATTCCAGATAAAACCACAATCAATAAAATTCCTTTTAAGATCTATAAATTTATCCACAACTAGTTAAAGATGGCTTAAATAAATAAAGAAAATAAATTTTTGATATGCAAAAAAATCATAATTACTTAAAAACGTACATCATTTATTATATTTCCACCCATGCTGGTCGCCATTTTTTCACCTGTGCAATGCATCCTGGGTTGGTGATGTGGTTAGGTCTAACTGGAATGGATCCTACGGAATAAATACAGGAAAAGGTTAACAGAATAGTTTTTTAATTGCACTGAGTTTGACTGATTTAAATTTCATCTCTCCCTCAAAGTTTTCATGAGCCGTTATACGTGAGATATCTAAAACAGACAAATGTGAACGTCTATCTACTCTGTTCTATTTTAGCTACAGCTAACACAATTAGCAAAGGCTAACATGAAATTAAAATCAAATCAAAAGACAATGAACAGCTGTTTAAAGTAACATTGAAGCATCTCTTAGTTGTTGTAAAACATCATTGTAATATATCTGAGGAAAGGTTTGATATGCTGTTGTGCAACTTTAATATATATATTATATTTATCAGGTATTATTCGGACTATCATATATTCTTAATGAACACACGCCCTACTGGCTGTGTGTGAAAATGAGCTCAGATCTTGGTCAAACAGATAATTCTGCACATACATGGAATACATTCTCAACAACTTCTTTCCAAATATAAGAGTTTATAAACAAAATTCATTAAACTGCAAGTCATACATATTTCGGTTAAAAACTCTGGACTAAAAGAAACAAACTAATGAAATTCAACTTAAATAAACTAAACGACTATGTACAAAGAGAAAGGGACAACATGGTGGAAAAGCAGATAATAGTTTAGCTGGATTGTGTTTGGGAACATAGATATGGGATGTGAGCAAATTAGCTTTTGACTTTTTAAAAGCAAATCTATGAGGCGAATAAAACATTATTTGGCCAAATAGTGTTTTATTGAATGATTTGCTTAATCTGGAACCAATAACCTTCAGGTAAATGATTCCCATGTCCGTTTTGGAAAGTTTGTGTTTCCTCCAGCAGTTGGCAGCTTGGCAGGATCACAGAAAGGAGGTTTCCCTTTTTCCAGCCACACATCAGGGACGATCTCATTAGGAGGGTTTCACCTCCAGTCCGGGTCTATAACTTCTGAAACTCAGAGCAAAATGTTGCAAACGTTCTATTTTGCAGCAGCTTGGTTATGAAATGTCAACCAGCCTTGGTCATTCTGTAGATCTGGGCCTTGGACTTGGCATGATGTTGTCTCTCTTCAACTGTGAATCCCAGGGCTGCTTGATGGAAAGAGAAAGAAATCCTATGTGCTGTGGTCTTATACTGGTCTCAACCTCTGTGGAAGGTGTCCTGCGGAGTCAGTTGGGGAAGGTTTGCAGAAGCTTTGAAAGGCCAAGTCAGCACTGTGCAGCACTGTGGAGTGAACATGTTAAGATGATACATTGGTTCTCAATGTCCAAAATTATTATCATGGTTTATGGCCCAACAGATGCTAACTGTAAACACCCTCAGTTAGAAATCAGAGCTCTTCGTAGCATAGCTCTCTATGTGGCTTCATTGGTCCTCCTCATCTTCCTCACCTTTTTTGATTCCTACATTCTCATCAACTTCAACACACCTGTTCAAACTGAAAAGGTTTAACATTTTACATTACTGGATGGAGTTAGTGCTAAAGGACCTAGCATGCATCTTTTACCAAAAATGCATTGTAACATAAACAACATGGCATCTGTTGGACAATGTTCTACTTCAATTCATTAAAACTAAACAGTAGGTTTACAGTACTGTATTAACAGTACATTGAAAATACATACATTCCAAATAAAATATGCATATTAATTATCCATTTAAAATATTTATTGTATTTGTTACAGAAGAATAATCACAGACTTAATGAAAGTTAGGAAACATCCTTTATACCACAGGTTATTTGTTCTCTAACGATTACTTTTAATAACTGGAAAGAAATGTTTCTAGGTACTGGAAAAGCATATTATGCGCATTGTTAAGCATGGTTAGGATCTATGTGCTAATTTCTCCTTGACCTTATGGATTTCATTATATTTGTGGAGCATCATTTCTACACTACTTAATCTAAAAGACTTAACAGAAAGATAAAGGAAACCAGCAAGAATATGTTTAAAACAGTAAAACAAAACAACAACAGAAGAGTAAAAAGTGTGACAAAATTAAATAATAAAAAAAAAAGACAAATGTAAAAGCCATACCAAACAAGTTCTGTGGGAATTAGTTTCTGCGCTGCTATGTATAATAGAAACTACTGTACTGTAAATACAGCCTCTGCTTGTTTAGCTCTGATCTTGGGAAACCAGAGAGCTCAGATTTCTGGTGACCTGAGGGGTCTGCATACTTTAAACGTATGAAAACATATTTAGGCCAAATACTCTTCAGAGCTTTTAAAGGCCACCCAGAAGAGAGGAAGAGGGAATGGGTACCGCTTGTGATCATGTTTCAAAACATCAGATCAAATTAACACAGAAATGGTCCAACGAACAATTGTACAGAAAACCAGTGGAGGAATCAGATGAGATGCTTCATTCTACCTGCTTTAGCACTGTGGGACGGCCGAGAGGAAGAGGAAGGGCTTTCCTGTTGGGAAAACAGTGTTTAGACAAAGTAATGGCAGGAATGCATGGGGAAGTGTTGGACTAGTGGCTAGAGCAGAGCGCTGGTGCCCTGAGAAGGTTGCAAGTGCCACAGCCGGCACTCTGGGTCCCCGAGCAAGACCCTTAACCCCACACTGCTCCCCGGGGGACGCACAATGGCAGCCAACTGCTCCCCAAGGGGATGGGTTAAATGCAGAGTTAATTTCTCCATTGCGAGATCAGTAAAGTTCAATTTCTATCCTTGCTAATGTTACCCAACTGAATAAAGGTACTGTAATTAGAATTAAGCTTAAAGTTAGTACTATAATTAAATATATCTGTTTTCAAATTACTTCTGTTTACATTTGGCAGTTTCTAAACATATTTTCCCCTACCTCTAAACAAAAATAGAAGGAAAATTGAAAGAAACTTTATTATACATGAGGAAATACAATATTTTTCAATTTTGTTTGCTTAAGATCTGCATACTCTAAAAAAGCAAGCTGCAGCCTGTCTACATAATAATAAGAAAACTGGATAAGTCAGCAAGTACTCACCAAAGGATTATGCATTTTCTGTATCGAAGCATGAAAGGACAGCCAGAAAAAAAATCTGTTATCACTATTCTCATTGTCTTACTGACTGAGGTGATTAATAACATTTACTTAGTCACATTTACTTAAGTAACTTCCCAAAAAGTACTTTCAGGAGTAGTCTTACCTGAGTTATATTTCTGGCTATGCTACCCCACCCGAGTAACTTCAATGAATAAACACTTTTATTCTGTATGTTCGATACGTTTGTCAGTACTTTCCTACTCTAGAAACTGGTTTCATACAATATATGTAAAAAAAAAAAAGGATTTATAGTTTCAGTATAGTACTTTATAGTTTTATAGTTTCTTATGCTTGAATGTATCCTTTCTTTAAAATAATAGAATTTGTAAAAAAAAAAAAATCTTAATATTTCTCCCTATTTTATACATTAGTTTAAATAATTAATCATATTTATATTTATCGTTTGCTCCAAATACATTTTAACTCTTACTTGAGTCATTTCTTGGTTGGGTTCTTTTTACTTTTACTCCAGTTGCTACCTGTACTTGGGGTAAGTTTCAGGTGCTCTATCCACCTCTTAGTGCTGAGTAAAGCTTTTTCTCATGATGGAAAACTCTTAATGTTTCCAGATCACGGTTGAGGATTATGAGCAAGCTGCTATGAGTCTCTTTAAAGCCCTAACCATCCGAGAGAAATATGCCAGGCTGGCATTCCATCGCTTTCCCAGAACCGCAGCCCGCTTCCTTCGCACTGCACAGAACATGAAGTGGAATGAGGAGGATGAGGTCCTGCCAGGTATGTTTTTTTTTTCTCATTAAAAATGGGTGATCTGGAGATGCAGTCACTGTCAGTTTAAGCGTGTGTTTCCTAGGTTTACATGTAAAGGCAAAATGCAAAGTGGTATCTCTTACTGCTATTTTCAACCGCCTCTCTGGTCAGTGTAAAGTGAGTGTTAGACAGGGCAAGTCCGGTTATTCTTACAGGGGCAGAAGTGTGAAAGCAAGGACAAATGCACTGACATTTGGCTTGTTTTTGTCTTGCAAAACAGTAAAAATTAAATTTTGATACAAATGCACAATATTGCATGATTATTTTTCTTACCTGTCAAAAAAAAACCCTCTGTTCTATTGTTTCCAATTATCTAATGGACAGAGCATTAAAAAAAACAACTCTGCATGGAGACAGATTCTATTAACTTTTATGAACCTCTCTCAGAGGTTCTGTGAATTCTAGTTTTTTACTTTGATTCAACACCACCCTCAAAATAAGTACAGATATTTTATATTCTTACAACAAAAGATTGTCGTACTATTAAATGGTTGAGGCTGATAGGGAATGCAGCAACTCAAACAAGAAGTGTTCGGAGAATCCCAGAGGGGGAGTCAAGCGGAGATTGCTAGATTTCTTTCGAGTTATTTGTGAAAATTTCCGCTACAACATCATTACCGTAGTTTGTACTTTTTTAGTTTTGTACAGTTAAGTACCTTATCAAGTCAGATTTGGAGTGACATAACTGTCAACAAAAGGTGTCCGAATTTGTAAATGTAAGTCTGCAAATATGAATAAATTTCATATTTCTATTGGCTTGTTGTCAGCTCATACACAGCTGTGACATCAGATGTGTGATCTGTGAGATAAGATCTATGAGAAAAGAAGTTTAACAATTAATCAATGGAAGTTAAAAGTTTGCAAAAATACAACTATGAATTACAAATTTAAACATAGAGTACAAGCATTGGGGTGTGTTGGCCTAGTGGTTGAAGCAATGCACTTGTGCTCTGAGAAGGCTGCAAGTACCCCATTTGATCCCCACTGCCTGCACACTGGGTCCTTGAGCAAGACCCTTAAACCCAAACTGCTCTCCGGGTGCCACGCAATGGGAGCCCACTGCTCGCCAAGGCGATGGGTTAAATGAGGGGAGTTAATTTCATTGTTTTGCCCTTGATACAGTATAATGACATAAAAAGTTGAATTCCATTCTTTTCTACAACCCCAGATAAACTTTTGCCCTCCTTACCAATTGGTGGTGGTAGAGCACCTGAAGGTCGGTTGCCAATTGCTATTAAACTAGAAGAAGAAAAACAAAACCATAGATTTAACTTTATATTTATACTACAATTTGCTGGACTGTTGCTTTTTTAAAACACGGGCGCAGCATAATGTTAGATTAATGGTTCTTTTTTCGTCCAAAAACTTTTAGGTGCGATACCGCCACCGACTGGTACGGAGTGTAGCAGCATTGTTAGGGGTTGTAGATTCCGAGTTGTAAACTTGTGATTTGAACTTGTATTTTTCCACATTTGTAAGTTTATAATACTTATTCATAACAATTTGACTTTTATCCTCACAACAAAAAACAAACACAATTTTTTACGTTTACTGACTTGTTGTTTTTTCTAAACCTCAACTGTAACATTTCTAACAATGAGCATCTCAAGTTAATTCAGTTTGAACTCAGACCCGTCATATCAAGGCATCTCACAATGAAATCCTATTTGGTTAAAGATCTGGTTTTCTATCAAAGGAAACTCAGCTGATTGCATAGAATATTTCACTGCAGCTAAGACTGCAGACAAGCTGTTACTCTGCTGCTATGATGTCTGTTATGAGTCCAAGATAACGCCTTTAACTGATGTCCCTCAGAAATCTGCCCCTACCCTCGTGAAGGAGAGGATCCGTTCTCAATGGAAGGTATTCCTGAGAACCTGAACTATGAGCTGATGATGAAGGATGGCATAGTCAATGTTTATGACAACCTTGAGGCCCTGAAGCAAGAGCAACCCATCGGCCTGCCCTATCCTGACCTTTTGAGCTTCACCATCGATTTGAGCCACGTACTCGCAATGTTAGCCGATGGGCCAACGTGAGTACCCTTTAACGTTTTTACAAAGTGCAAAGGTAAAATCATGTGATGACTTCAGGTGTGTTTGAGCACAAACATGTCTAAATGTTGTTGGACACTTAAGGGCCAGAGTTGCCCATCCCTGGCTTGGGCTATTATTAGAATATCATCCTCTAATGGAGTATTTTTTTAGTTAAATTGATTCCATTTTGTGGTCAAGACCAAGCAAATGTTTAACAAAGGAGGTTGCAATCAGAACAGACCTCACCAGGGTCAACCAAATGTTGTCAAGTGCCCCCCTGCTACAGAATATGAAGGGATGGAGGGCCAGCCGACCAGTGCTTATATCAAACGGGTCTGAAGACAAGCAGACTGAGGACACAGATTCATGAAATCAGGTTCTTTGGTCTGGTGAGACCAGATAAATAGATTTGCTTTTCAGTTATGTGTACATACATTTTCCTTGTAAACATCCCATTAGTTATTAAACTAGTTTCTCATGATTTCCAACAAAACTTTTATTGAAAAACTTTATTGAAATTTATGGATCTCACATTGGAGAAATTCAGCTCTGCATTTAACCCATCCCCTTGAGGAGCAGTGGGCTGCCACTGTGCGGCGCCCCGGGGAGCAGCATGGGGTTAAGGGTCTCTGCTCAGGGAACCAGAGTGCAGGTTCACTGCTCTTACATGAGATGTTTCCCCTAATCTGGTGTCGTCTTGCAGGAAAACCTACTGCCACAGACGACTGAACTTCTTGGAATCTAAATTCTACCTCCATGAAATGATGAATGAAATGGCAGAGATGAAGGAGCTAAAAAGTGTCCCCCATAGAGATTTCTACAACGTCAGAAAGGTTGGTCTCTAGTCTTGATACTGAGTCCAGCTTCCATACTCTTAAAGCAACAGTTCAGAGATAAAAGCTGTTATCTGTGAACTGAAGGGCTCACATTGCTAACTCCTGTTTCATCACACTTAGGTGGACACACATATACATGCTGCTGCCTGCATGAACCAGCGGCATTTGCTGAGATTCATTAAGATGTCATGCCAAACAGATGCGGACCGTGTGGTCATGGAGAAAGGCGGTCAGAAGATGACTCTCACAGAAGTCTTTAAGAAACTCAACATGAACCCCTATGACCTCACTGTGGATTCCCTGGACGTACATGCTGTAAGAGTTGAAACTTCTGAAAATAGCTGAAACATGCACATTATAAATGGAGTGAATTTTATTCCTTTATTGTCACCAGCAAAGAACATGTTTCATTGAAGGAAATTTGAAAAAAAAATAATAAATTTATCAATTAAAATTAGTAAGAAATGCAATCCAAAAATAAGACATAAAAAATTATTTTGATTTTCCCATTATTTTTTCAAAACAGTCTTTAACAGATTTTTTTCTCTCAAATTTTTCTGTTTTGCAGACTTTTACATATTGTTTCTTTTCCAACTGTGCCTCTGAAATAAGGCAGAGGAGACACATTTCTATTCATCTGCAGTGACCTTGTCTTGCCCCAATGTGCGCATCAAGAGCGAGTGTTATTATTGGGCTTGAAGCTTGAATTTGATCTGTTAAACCCAATTTGTAAAGAATGTAGTTTTTAAAACTCAATCTGAAAAACTGAAATTTAAAACAAAATTGAAAATAAATATTCTGAAAATTTTTTTTGAATAAATAAAATGAGAAAATAAAATTTATGATAAAAAAATTCAAAAAAATTGAGAAACTTGATTTGAAAAAATAATATATGAGAATTTTAAGAGGTAAAAATGAAGCTTAAACAGATATCATGTCTGCTGTTTATTTATTCAGTTTTTTTTTTTTTGTTTTTTTTTTAAATGATCGGTGTGACACTAAAAGAGGAAATATCTTAAACAGCATCTGTTGTAATTTGCAGGGGAGACAAACCTTCCACCGCTTTGACAAGTTCAACTCCAAGTACAACCCTGTTGGAGCCAGTGAACTGCGGGAGATTTATTTGAAAACGGACAACTACATAGATGGAGAGTACTTTGCACGTCTTGTTAAGGTTAGTAAAATCACACAAAAAGAGCATTCAACCATGCTGTGTTTTCATTCAATATAAAAAAATCTGGAAGGGTTTCCATTCATCCCTGGTGAAGATGTGTGCAAAAACATTAGGATACATTTTTTTCTAGATTTAACTTTAGTCCCCTCATCTTGTCATGTGTCCACTTGTTTTAAGTCCTATATAAGGGAAAGTCTAGGTAAATAATTATTTTCTGGTATGCATTTTGTGGACTCATTAAAGGAAAGGCGCATCTAGAGTTAATTTATGGAGTCATAACCTGGTATGTTAGCTAAAAGATCCTTCTGAAATTGGTCCCTTCTGATCCCTAACCTCTCAACCACTATATGGAGCGGGGGCTATATAGACAGTAGTCGAGTTGTAAAAAAAAAAAAAAAAAAAGGGGGGGGGGGGGGGGGGGGGGGGGGGGTGAAATAAGCAATATGTATGCTAGGACACTTGTTTGATTTTACTTTGGAAAATCGTTTGGCAATGAATCTATTAAGATCAGGAACAAAACCTCACTAAACACTGCAAATTAATTTCTGAATCCTTTCCACTCAAGTTTTATTCAAATTCAGTTAATTAAATAGAATCTGAAACAATTTTCAAAATATTAAAAGAAACTGCTTATAAATTCATATACATTCAAATTAAAATGAAATAAACCTGTATAAATTCTAATAATTTATCCACCTTTCAAATATTCATTTAGAACAGAGGTCATCAACAGGGGGTCCGTGACAACCTAGGGGGTCCACAGAGGTACTGCATGGGGGTTGCGAAAGTTTCAATTGATTAGACTTTTTTATATTCCTCCCTGCAATTTTTGCCACTAATTGAAATGTCTTTAAATCCACATTAACATGAATTCAACACACTGTAGTAAACAGATAAATGGAGGCAGAAGATGTCTTTCAGTCATCAATGCACACATTCAGCGACACACAGGAGCTCTTTCAATCTGGGCATCGTTTCATTCACAACACCTGTCCCATCAACCAGGAATCAGAATCAGAAACACTTTAATAATCCCAGGTAGAAATTACTTTCGTTACATTACTCCATATGTAATAGATTGACTATAGGACCAGTTTGATATAACACAATATCATACAATATATATAATTAGTGGCCCCCGCTCCATCTCACCACCAGTTTGGAGGTCCTTGGCCTGGAAAACATTGAAGACCTCTGATTTAGAGGATTTATTTTACAAAATAGACTGTTTATTAGAAAATCAGTATTGCTTCTATTGGCTAATTTAAAGTAAGCTAGACTACATGCTGGCGATGAATGAGTTAA
Organism: Cyprinodon variegatus; assembly: GCF_000732505.1. Classification (NCBI taxonomy): domain Eukaryota; kingdom Metazoa; phylum Chordata; class Actinopteri; order Cyprinodontiformes; family Cyprinodontidae; genus Cyprinodon; species Cyprinodon variegatus. Next base: position 85,281 of record NW_015151495.1, read on the forward strand.
AACTATCCTAATGGGTTTGTCAAACTAAACTATTTACCATTGATCGGACGACAGGCATTCTGCAAGTCACACGAGAAACTTTGCAGTCAGATGTCAACATTCAATTAATTTATGACCATTGGCCAGACATTAACATCACATTTGGCAATTCGATTAAGATAATAATCTTAATTAAATTGATTAATTAAAATGCATTTTCCAAACCTTTAATTCTCTCCTCCAGGTTTCCTCCACTGCTCTCGGCCAAAGCTCCACTTGTCTCACCAACATCTTCTAGATTCTTGTATTTTGTCATCTAGCAAAACAGCAGCGGTCTACAGATTCATTTTATGTTTTATTCACAACCAAAATTCAGATTTTGAAGGTTCAGCAATGCCTGTAAACTTTGCGCTAATTCTCTTTTGTCTTTGCGCTTCAAACTCGTTTATCTGGTTTTGCATGCTATCGCTATGTCCAGAGATTAGGACTTCTACATATTTGGTGAAACAATGGTAAGCTTATAAAAGGTATTGTCTTCTGAATCTTGACTTACCTGAAGTTTTAGTTTTTGCTTTAGTCCCTCAAATCCCGTTGTCTTTGCCGCTTGGCAGTGATGCTGTTCAGAACACTGAGGTTGAAAATAGAATTGCATGTGCCCGCTGGGCCACCTTAATTTACATTATTTATTTAGAAGCACAGCCTGCCAAATGTTGAAAAGGCGATATTAATGCCATTACTGTTAATATATAATAGAAATGTACACATTCAGTGATAAAATGTCACAGGAGATGGAATGGGGGGATGGTCATTTAAGAAGGGGGATGATTTTTAAGATTTTTTTAACAAAGCATTTTGGGATATATCTGCTTGTCTAGTGACCACTACTTTTCAAGGTGTACTGTGGGAAGTTTCAATTCCACTGCTTTTTTATCCACTAGGCTTTTGGATACTCATCTAAAAAGGCATAACCACTATATAGTGATTAGGGAAAACATTCAGACACAGGCTTCAACAATAGGCAAAAATTCAAAACACGTCATCTCAAAGCACTTTACAGTTCACCAGATCATGCAGTCAAATTGATTCAAAGTTTTCTTTGTAACAACACTTACCAACTGCCAGAAAGTCAGTCCCTGATTGGTGAAGTAGAGAGAAGAGGGGTGATAACAGGTTAATGTTTGCACCCTTCCATGAAGGAGCCCTTGTGGGCTTTTCTGATTCTGAAAACATGAAATAAAAAACAAAAAACAACACTTTTAAAATTCAGATTGTCTGGGGGGTTTTAGCTCCAGCCCAACATCAACACACTGGTTTTAACATGAAAAGGTCTGATTTCTAGGTGAAATGCTCCTTAAATGTACTCTAGTTTTTCTAAGTTTGAAGACTGGTTTAGAGAAATTGACCACTGGGTTATATTTCAGCAATGCAACACAAAGCAGAGTGTTGTTGCATTGCTGCTTTTCTATGTACTGAGTCAGTGCAAGCACTCACTTCTGTTTTATCTAAAAGCTTCACCAGCTTCCTGTATGGTTTTGTCTCTCTGCTTCAGGAAGTGGCTGCAGATCTGGAGGAGAGCAAGTATCAGCATGCTGAGCCCCGTCTGTCGATTTACGGCCGATCTGCCAGCGAGTGGGAGAACCTGGCATCGTGGTTCATCCAACACAAGGTCCACTCTCCCAACATGAGATGGATGATCCAGGTTCCACGGATCTAGTAAGCACCCGGTCTAACACGTAGAGCGAAACACAGTTTCACACGCTAAAAGCACCTAGGACTGAACATTTAGGAGGTCTTATCATTTAGAAACTCAAGATTAACTGTGTTTTGTTTTGTTCATTTGTCAAGTTAGGTACATTAAATATTGTTTGTCTTTCAGTGACATCTTCAAGTCAAAGAAACTGGTTCCCAACTTTGCCAAGATGCTCGGGAACATCTTCCTTCCACTTTTTGAGGCTACCATCAACCCGCAAAAGCACAAGAAAATCCACGTGTTCCTCAGATATGTACGTCTTTCTGCAAAACCTGCTCATTAGGAAAACAAGGTGTAAAATATTTCCTCCACCACTGGTGGAACCAATGAACCGACATGGTTGTGATGTTGCCCCCGCAGGTGACCGGGTTTGACAGCGTGGACGACGAGTCCAAACACAGCGACCACATGTTCTCTCACAAAAGCCCGAAGCCTGAGGAGTGGACCGCAGACGATAACCCTCCATACACCTATTACCTCTTCTATATGTACGCCAACATCACGGTGCTCAACAACCTGCGCAAGTAAGTCCACTAGATCAGTGGTCATCAAAGATACATTTGGGAGCTCTTATACACTTTAAAGAGACAAGCAAATGTTTTTAAAGAGATCTTGTTTTAAAAAAGTTTGAGTAAACTTGACTGGAGAGTAGGCGAGAAGCTACAGGAGCATAGAAATGGAGTCAGGGTGGTGACCTAATGGTATTGAATCTGTATATATGAAATGTTCAAAATGCCTGTGGAGTGTACTTTAATTCCCAGTTTTAAATAAAACTGCTTGTATTTGTATTTATTACACATATGAACCTTTGGCAAAATTCAGAAATATCCTACTTCATGTAAACACTGTTTTTCAGTACCTATTTAAAGTTTTCATGTTTCCTTTCAAAGCTTATTGACACAGAAGCTGATGTTTGTGTACAGAGGAAACGAATGAAAGACAGGTTTCACCGTTAATGATCTGGTTGTGTGAAACACACCGTGAACAGAACATGAAAAGCATTTCTGTAACCTTATAAAGACGCTATCAAGGGTGAAATTACATTTATCAAAACCAAATATTTAGCTCTCATTGCCAGTTTCAACAAGACAGTAACTGGTGAAGTAACGCCTTGTATCTACAGCATATTTCCTGTGTACAATAAATAGCTGTTACCTTCTGAGTAAATAAACCCCTGATGCTAGTGTGACAACGACTTTGGAGAGTGGAATTATGATTGGTCCCTCTGGCTCTTGGCATTTTTAAACTACGGTAGCTGCTGACTGTAAGCATTTATACATAAGGAAGATTAAACTACAGCAGCTAATGAAATATGTGATCTCCAACAGCTGTATTATTAAAAGTCAGAAGAAGAAAAACATTTAGAACGCCCTATTTTAAAGAGACATTTTAAGTGCATCAACTGGTGAAGAGAATTGATTTATTATTTGATCTATTAAATATATGGAGTTAATTTTGTTCTATTATTGTTGAAAGCAAAAAAAAACAAACAGATTTTTTCAATGAAAATTTTACAAAAAAATAAAAAATGTTTAATTTAATTTTTTAGAACTGTGAAATGTGAGTTTTAAAATGTAGTTTGTAAAAAATAAATTATTTTAATAAACAAAAAATATAACATTTGTAAAAAAAAATTATTAATAACATTTGAAAAACACAATTACAAAAAAAAAAAACCCTGAGAAAACAGGAAAATTACTTTCAAAACATTTTTTTTCATTAGGTTTTCAAAGTTTATTTTTTGGATGCTGATCTTTTGAAATTTACTTGTATAAAAAATACTTTCTTTCTTCTTTCAAATTCCATTTACAAAATATATTCTTTGCTTGAAACAATACTGGAACAAAGTTCACTCCATAGTTAAATAACTGATTGTGCTGAATGCAGCTCACACTGAAAACCAGCCGCTCTTCTCTTCTTCCCAGTTCAGCTTCCTTCAATAAAACAGGCATAATGAGGGCCTCATAAACAGCAGTGACAGTTTGGCAAACCAAATCATACAAACAGAGGCTGATTGCATTGAGTTTTTAAAATAGTAACCTGAATATGTCTCTCTCCAAAGGGAGCGAGGGATGAACACCTTCCAGTTTCGTCCCCACTGTGGAGAGGCGGGCTCCATCACCCATTTGGTCTCTGCTTTCCTGACAGCAGACAACATTTCCCATGGACTCAACCTCAAGAAGGTGCAAACCTAATGGCATGATAATTAATAAACCTGGAAGCTTTTCTTGGCAGGACAGAATAATGAATAAATACCCCTCCCCAGCCTGTTGCTACATACAGTATTGCTTAGCACTTTGAAGAAAAGTGTCACAGCCTTTGTTTATAGATGTTGGAGATCAGCCTGTTTTTCAGCGTAGTCCTGTTTCTCTGACTGTGACTGGCTGGATGTGCTCTCTTCATCCTCTGACAGCTGGCTCGGAGCTTGTTCTGCCTGGCTGTGCTCTGCCTTTTGTATCTCCGCTTCTGTCTCCTTGAACCCCAGTCGGCCTTAGCAGATGGCCGCTCACACTGAGCCTGGTTCTGTTGGAGGTTTCTTCCTGTTAAAAGGGAGTTTTGTCACTCCGCTGTCGCTACGAGCAAGCTTAGTGAAAGGGATTGCCTTTGAGTCAATTAGTCAGTCAACTGGTGATCCTTAGATAGAAAACTTTGAATCACTGTATGATCTGACGAACTGTAAAGTGACTTAAGATGACATGTTGTGAATGAATAAACTGAATTAAATTGAACAGATACATACAGTTCAGGTTGTTTGGACAAGGAAAACAGTTTCAGCTGTTTGGAGCATTTCAGGTCCACATTTCAGTGTGGATCTTTTTTTCGCAGTTTTATTATCAAATTGAGGACCGATTATAACAAAGGGAGGGCATTTCCTGTTTAACTAACAGCTAGGACTGAAGTGTGAATCGAGTTTAGGTTAAGGTTAGGGTGATGCACGCTCTGGTAAGGATTAGATTTAAAGTTAGTGTCAGGTTTAGGGCATGGTGTTACTTTGACTAAAAAACAATGGAAGTCAACACATGGTCGTTAGTACACAGGGAATGACCATTATGCTTGTGAACCGAATTGCTGCAAACCCCTGTTTAACTCTTTATACAGAGGAAACAAATAATTGAAGTTGTCTTTACTAAGGTGTACTGATTAGTCCTGCTCCTTCACAGAGTCCGGTGCTGCAGTACCTGTACTACCTGGCCCAGGTACCGATCGCCATGTCCCCACTGAGCAACAACAGCCTTTTCCTGCAGTACTCCAAGAACCCACTGCGAGAGTTTCTTCACAAAGGCTTGTGTGTGTCTCTGTCCACGGATGATCCCATGCAGTTCCACTACACTAAGGTCCTACATGTCATCACACTAATATACCATTATCATTTGTCCTTTAATTATCTAGCAGCTAATCTTATTTTAAAATACAACTCCAGGAAGCCCTGATGGAGGAGTACGCCATAGCAGCACAGCTGTGGAAGCTGAGCACCTGTGATCTGTGTGAGATTGCCAGGAACAGCGTCCTGCAGAGCGGCCTCTCACATCAGGTAAAGAAAGGCCGCTTTAGTTTTGTCTGTTTCAGATCTCTGCTTAATAACAAGGTGCCTGAATATGCACAAGAATAGGGAAATAACTCAACAATGTTTTTAAGAAGCTTTCAAGACCCTTACATTAATAAAGGCAATAGTAATGCTACAAATATCATTAAAGCTTCTGGACTTGATTACCTGTTATAGACAGCACATAGACTGCCATCTTGTGTCCAGCGCCGGTACTGGACACATAGGGCTTCATATAATCGAGACCCATTTCATTCTAAATTTAATCAATTAATACATGCATAAATAAATAAATGCTACCGTTGATCAATTATGAATGAAGTTCTTATAAAATAAATACATGTTATCATGAAGTAAAACTAAATAAATAAATGTTTATCTTATTTTATTTTTGCTTTATTTTAAGAATTATGTATTTATTTTATTGTCTTTTATGTATGTGTTTTGTTTTACTTCATGATTAAATGTATTTATTTTGAATAATTTGTATTAGAGTATAATATTATTTTACGGTAGTTGATATGAAGCGACAGCCCAAGAAACTGAGGCTTAATCGCACATCAGTTTATTAAAAACTATATAATGTAATGACACAAAGTACCAAATTTAGTCTATCTGTTTGAGATCTTCTATTTAGGGTTTGTTATATTTTTTTCTTTTTTCCATTTAAATAAAAAATGGACAAAATAAAGTGAAAACTAATGAAAGTTGTATTTATTCATTCAGATTGTATATTTTTGTTATTTTGATGTCTTTTATTAGTAAACTATTTAGAAATGAGCCCACATTGAAAAAAATATTATTGAAAAAGGTCCTTTACTATCTGGACACTTTAACTCATATAAATAATGTTCATATGGTTGATCTGACCAATATGGAGTGAATTTTATTCCATTATTGTTGCAAGCAAAGAATACTTTTTGTAATTGGAAATTGATATACAAATGCAATCCAGAAATGAAACTTTGGAAAATTTTGCACTAAAAAGGGTTTTGAGTTTAACTTTGTTTGTTTCTCATTTTTTTTCTAGAAAAAGGAAATGTACATCAATTTCTAAAATGCCAGTTTTCAATTTTAATTTTTTTCACAAATTTTATATTTTCTCTTTTTTTAATTACTCCTTTTCAGGTTAAGTTTCACTAATTATATTATTTTCAAATGTGCTTCATGGATCACGTTATCTTCACTTCAAGCCGAATCAAAATGCTCTTCTTGACCGATAAAAATATTGATGCTAACATTCAATTTGAAAAGAAGATGATACTTGGTCCCAAAACAGAGAAATTTGAAAAATTTTATTTGAGAAAATAAATAAAAATACAATGTAAAAAGAAAAAAATATGGAAGAAAATAAAAGACAAAACGATAACAAAATCTAAAAAGGATGAATTAGAAAATAAAATTTGAAAAGCAGAATCTCTAAAATGTTCAACAATAAAATATGAAGAAAGGATTGAGAAAAATACTTTTAAAAAGAAAATCTGAGAAAACAGCAATGTTAGAGATTAAATAATGGAACAAAATTCACTCCATAGTTGTAATTTCTCTGAACAATAACTGTAATATATATACATGCATTCATGGTCTGCATGTTTTTAACCCACAGGAGAAAAAACACTTTCTTGGTCACAACTACCTAGAAGACGGCCCAGAGGGCAATGACATCCGTCGGACCAACGTGGCGCAGATTCGCTTGGCCTACCGCCACGAGACGCTGTGTAATGAACTCAGTTTTCTGGTGGACGCCGTGAAAACTGATGCTGCCATGATTCCAGAGTCAGAGACCGAATGAGTCCAAACCATGCCGGGATGTGTCTTCAGAGATGATGGGACATAGATTCTAGCTCACATCTCTTTAAATGCTGTTTCCTTGATGTTTTTTTTCTAAATGCTGAGTGCTTGTGTGTGAGTGGGTGTGTGTGTGTGTGTGGCCATGTCTTTAATACCTGGTGGGGACAATTTCCTAGGAATATGCTACATTTTGGGGACTCATAGGTACTTGTGGGGACCAACAACTGGTCCCCA